>NW_028116542.1:0-65515 GCF_964273445.1 Streptopelia decaocto | reverse complement strand
ACATTTTTACAATTTCACGTCAAAAAATGGCTAAAATTCCAGTTGCAATTTTTTCAAAGTCCCTGAAAAATTTTCCAATTTTTGTCCCAATTCTTCCCATTCCCATTGAAACTTTTCAAATCCCTCTCAAAATTGTTGAAATTCTGTTGAAGCTTTTAAAATTCTCTCTAGAATTTTCAAAATCCATGTCCACATGTTTACAATTTCACGTCAAAAAATGGCTAAAATTCCAGTTGCAATTTTTTCAAAGTCCCTTCAAAATTTTCCAATTTTTGTCCCAATTCTTCCCATTCCCATTGAAACTTTTCAAATCCCTCTCAAAATTGTGGAAATTCTGTTGAAGCTTTTAAAATTCTCTCTAGAATTTTCAAAATCCATGTCCACATGTTTACAATTTCACGTCAAAAAATGGCTAAAATTCCAGTTGAAATTTTTTCAAAGTCCCTTAAAAAATTTCTAATTTTTGTCCCAATTCTTCCCATTCCCATTGAAACTTTTCAAATCCCTCTCAAAATTGTGGAAATTCTCTTGAAGCTTTTAAAATTCTCTCTAGAATTTTCAAAATCCATGTCCACATGTTTACAATTTCACGTCAAAAAATAGCTAAAATTCCAGTTGAAATTTTTTCAAAGTCCCTTTAAAATTTTCCAATTTTTGTCCCAATTCTTCCCATTCCCATTGAAACTTTTCAAATCCCTCTCAAAATTGTGGAAATTCTGTTGAAGCTTTTAAAATTCTCTCTAGAATTTTCAAAATCCATGTCCACATGTTTACAATTTCACGTCAAAAAATGGCTAAAATTCCAGTTGCAATTTTTTCAAAGTCCCTTAAAAATTTTCCAATTTTTGTCCCAATTCTTCCCATTCCCATTGAAACTTTTCAAATCCCTCTCAAAATTGTGGAAATTCTGTTGAAGCTTTTAAAATTCTCTCTAGAATTTTCAAAATCCATGTCCACATGTTTACAATTTCACGTCAAAAAATGGCTAAAATTCCAGTTGCAATTTTTTCAAAGTCCCTGAAAAATTTTCCAATTTTTGTCCCAATTCTTCCCATTCCCATTGAAACGTTTCAAATCCCTCTCAAAATTGTTGAAATTCTGTTGAAGCTTTTAAAATTCTCTCTAGAATTTTCAAAATCCATGTCCACATGTTTACAATTTCACGTCAAAAAATGGCTAAAATTCCAGTTGCAATTTTTTCAAAGTCCCTTAAAAATTTTCCAATTTTTGCCCCAATTCTTCCCATTCCCATTGAAACTTTTCAAATCCCTCTCAAAATTGTAGAAATTCTGTTGAAGCTTTTAAAATTCTCTCTAGAATTTTCAAAATCCATGTCCACATGTTTACAATTTCACGTCAAAAAATGGCTAAAATTCCAGATGAAATTTTTTCAAAGTCCCTTCAAAATTTTCCAATTTTTGTCCCAATTCTTCCCATTCCCATTGAAACTTTTCAAATCCCTCTCAAAATTGTGGAAATTCTGTTGAAGCTTTTAAAATTCTCTCTAGAATTTTCAAAATCCATGTCCACATGTTTACAATTTCACGTCAAAAAATGGCTAAAATTCCAGTTGCAATTTTTTCAAAGTCCCTTCAAAATTTTCCAATTTTTGTCCCAATTCTTCCCATTCCCATTGAAACTTTTCAAATCCCTCTCAAAATTGTGGAAACTCTGTTGAAGCTTTTAAAATTCTCTCTAGAATTTTCAAAATCCATGTCCACATGTTTACAATTTCACGTCAAAAAATGGCTAAAATTCCAGTTGAAATTTTTTCAAAGTCCCTTAAAAATTTTCCAATTTTTGTCCCAATTCTTCCCATTCCCATTGAATCTTTTCAAATCCCTCTCAAAATTGTGGAAATTCTGTTGAAGCTTTTAAAATTCTCTCTAGAATTTTCAAAATCCATGTCCACATGTTTACAATTTCACGTCAAAAAATGGCTAAAATTCCAGTTGAAATTTTTTCAAAGTCCCTTAAAAATTTTCCAATTTTTGTCCCAATTCTTCCCATTCCCATTGAATCTTTTCAAATCCCTCTCAAAATTGTTGAAATTCTGTTGAAGCTTTTAAAATTCTCTCTAGAATTTTCAAAATCCATGTCCACATGTTTACAATTTCACATAAAAAAATGGCTAAAATTCCAGCTGAAATTTTTTCAAAGTCCCTTAAAAATTTTCCAATTTTTGTCCCAATTCTTCCCATTCCCATTGAAACTTTTCAAATCCCTCTCAAAATTGTTGAAATTCTCTTGAAGCTTTTAAAATTCTCTCTAGAATTTTCAAAATCCATGTCCACATGTTTACAATTTCACGTCAAAAAATGGCTAAAATTCCAGTTGAAATTTTTTCAAAGTCCCTTAAAAATTTTCCAATTTTTGTCCCAATTCTTCCCATTCCCATTGAAACTTTTCAAATCCCTCTCAAAATTGTAGAAATTCTGTTGAAGCTTTTAAAATTCTCTCTAGAATTTTCAAAATCCATGTCCACATGTTTACAATTTCACGTCAAAAAATGGCTAAAATTCCAGATGAAATTTTTTCAAAGTCCCTTCAAAATTTTCCAATTTTTGTCCCAATTCTTCCCATTCCCATTGAAACTTTTCAAATCCCTCTCAAAATTGTGGAAATTCTGTTGAAGCTTTTAAAATTCTCTCTAGAATTTTCAAAATCCATGTCCACATGTTTACAATTTCACGTCAAAAAATGGCTAAAATTCCAGTTGCAATTTTTTCAAAGTCCCTTAAAAATTTTCCAATTTTTGTCCCAATTCTTCCCATTCCCATTGAAACTTTTCAAATCCCTCTCAAAATTGTGGAAATTCTGTTGAAGCTTTTAAAATTCTCTCTAGAATTTTCAAAATCCATGTCCACATGTTTACAATTTCACGTCAAAAAATGGCTAAAATTCCAGTTGCAATTTTTTCAAAGTCCCTGAAAAATTTTCCAATTTTTGTCCCAATTCTTCCCATTCCCGTTGAAACTTTTCAAATCCCTCTCAAAATTGTAGAAATTCTGTTGAAGCTTTTAAAATTCTCTCTAGAATTTTCAAAATCCATGTCCACATGTTTACAATTTCACGTCAAAAAATGGCTAAAATTCCAGATGAAATTTTTTCAAAGTCCCTTCAAAATTTTCCAATTTTTGTCCCAATTCTTCCCATTCCCATTGAAACTTTTCAAATCCCTCTCAAAATTGTGGAAATTCTGTTGAAGCTTTTAAAATTCTCTCTAGAATTTTCAAAATCCATGTCCACATGTTTACAATTTCACGTCAAAAAATGGCTAAAATTCCAGTTGCAATTTTTTCAAAGTCCCTTCAAAATTTTCCAATTTTTGTCCCAATTCTTCCCATTCCCATTGAAACTTTTCAAATCCCTCTCAAAATTGTGGAAATTCTGTTGAAGCTTTTAAAATTCTCTCTAGAATTTTCAAAATCCATGTCCACATGTTTACAATTTCACGTCAAAAAATGGCTAAAATTCCAGTTGAAATTTTTTCAAAGTCCCTTAAAAAATTTCCAATTTTTGTCCCAATTCTTCCCATTCCCATTGAAACTTTTCAAATCCCTCTCAAAATTGTGGAAATTCTCTTGAAGCTTTTAAAATTCTCTCTAGAATTTTCAAAATCCATGTCCACATGTTTACAATTTCACGTCAAAAAATGGCTAAAATGCCAGTTGAAATTTTTTCAAAGTCCCTTAAAAATTTTCCAATTTTTGTCCCAATTCTTCCCATTCCCATTGAATCTTTTCAAATCCCTCTCAAAATTGTTGAAATTCTGTTGAAGCTTTTAAAATTCTCTCTAGAATTTTCAAAATCCATGTCCACATGTTTACAATTTCACGTCAAAAAATGGCTAAAATTCCAGTTGAAATTTTTTCAAAGTCCCTTAAAAATTTTCCAATTTTTGTCCCAATTCTTCCCATTCCCATTGAAACTTTTCAAATCCCTCTCAAAATTGTTGAAATTCTGTTGAAGCTTTTAAAATTCTCTCTAGAATTTTCAAAATCCATGTCCACATGTTTACAATTTCACGTCAAAAAATGGCTAAAATTCCAGTTGCAATTTTTTCAAAGTCCCTTAAAAATTTTCCAATTTTTGTCCCAATTCTTCCCATTCCCATTGAAACTTTTCAAATCCCTCTCAAAATTGTGGAAATTCTGTTGAAGCTTTTAAAATTCTCTCTAGAATTTTCAAAATCCATGTCCACATGTTTACAATTTCACGTCAAAAAATGGCTAAAATTCCAGTTGAAATTTTTTCAAAGTCCCTTAAAAAATTTCCAATTTTTGTCCCAATTCTTCCCATTCCCATTGAAACTTTTCAAATCCCTCTCAAAATTGTGGAAATTCTGTTGAAGCTTTTAAAATTCTCTCTAGAATTTTCAAAATCCATGTCCACATGTTTACAATTTCACGTCAAAAAATGGCTAAAATTCCAGTTGAAATTTTTTCAAAGTCCCTGAAAAATTTTCCAATTTTTGTCCCAATTCTTCCCATTCCCATTGAAACTTTTCAAATCCCTCTCAAAATTGTAGAAATTCTGTTGAAGCTTTTAAAATTCTCTCTAGAATTTTCAAAATCCATGTCCACATGTTTACAATTTCACGTCAAAAAATGGCTAAAATTCCAGATGAAATTTTTTCAAAGTCCCTTAAAAAATTTCCAATTTTTGTCCCAATTCTTCCCATTCCCATTGAAACTTTTCAAATCCCTCTCAAAATTGTTGAAATTCTGTTGAAGCTTTTAAAATTCTCTCTAGAATTTTCAAATCCATGTCCACATGTTTACAATTTCACGTCAAAAAATGGCTAAAATTCCAGTTGAAATTTTTTCAAAGTCCCTTCAAAATTTTCCAATTTTTGTCCCAATTCTTCCCATTCCCATTGAAACTTTTCAAATCCCTCTCAAAATTGTGGAAATTCTGTTGAAGCTTTTAAAATTCTCTCTAGAATTTTCAAAATCCATGTCCACATGTTTACAATTTCACGTCAAAAAATGGCTAAAATTCCAGTTGCAATTTTTTCAAAGTCCCTTAAAAATTTTCCAATTTTTGTCCCAATTCTTCCCATTCCCATTGAAACTTTTCAAATCCCTCTCAAAATTGTGGAAATTCTGTTGAAGCTTTTAAAATTCTCTCTAGAATTTTCAAAATCCATGTCCACATGTTTACAATTTCACGTCAAAAAATGGCTAAAATTCCAGTTGAAATTTTTTCAAAGTCCCTTAAAAATTTCCAATTTTTGTCCCAATTCTTCCCATTCCCATTGAAACTTTTCAAATCCCTCTCAAAATTGTTGAAATTCTGTTGAAGCTTTTAAAATTCTCTCTAGAATTTTCAAAATCCATGTCCACATGTTTACAATTTCACGTCAAAAAATGGCTAAAATTCCAGTTGAAATTTTTTCAAAGTCCCTTAAAAATTTTCCAATTTTTGCACCAATTCTTCCCATTCCCATTGAAACTTTTCAAATCCCTCTCAAAATTGTTGAAATTCTGTTGAAGCTTTTAAAATTCTCTCTAGAATTTTCAAAATCCATGTCCACATGTTTACAATTTCACGTCAAAAAATGGCTAAAATTCCAGTTGAAATTTTTTCAAAGTCCCTTAAAAATTTTCCAATTTTTGTCCCAATTCTTCCCATTCCCATTGAAACTTTTCAAATCCCTCTCAAAATTGTGGAAATTCTGTTGAAGCTTTTAAAATTCTCTCTAGAATTTTCAAAATCCATGTCCACATGTTTACAATTTCACGTCAAAAAATGGCTAAAATTCCAGTTGAAATTTTTTCAAAGTCCCTTAAAAATTTTCCAATTTTTGTCCCAATTCTTCCCATTCCCATTGAAACTTTTCAAATCCCTCTCAAAATTGTGGAAATTCTGTTGAAGCTTTTAAAATTCTCTCTAGAATTTTCAAAATCCATGTCCACATGTTTACAATTTCACATAAAAAAATGGCTAAAATTCCAGTTGAAATTTTTTCAAAGTCCCTTAAAAATTTTCCAATTTTTGTCCCAATTCTTCCCATTCCCATTGAAACTTTTCAAATCCCTCTCAAAATTGTAGAAATTCTGTTGAAGCTTTTAAAATTCTCTCTAGAATTTTCAAAATCCATGTCCACATGTTTACAATTTCACGTCAAAAAATGGCTAAAATTCCAGATGAAATTTTTTCAAAGTCCCTTAGAAAATTTCCAATTTTTGTCCCAATTCTTCCCATTCCCATTGAAACTTTTCAAATCCCTCTCAAAATTGTTGAAATTCTGTTGAAGCTTTTAAAATTCTCTCTAGAATTTTCAAAATCCATGTCCACATGTTTACAATTTCACGTCAAAAAATGGCTAAAATTCCAGTTGAAATTTTTTCAAAGTCCCTTCAAAATTTTCCAATTTTTGTCCCAATTCTTCCCATTCCCATTGAAACTTTTCAAATCCCTCTCAAAATTGTGGAAATTCTGTTGAAGCTTTTAAAATTCTCTCTAGAATTTTCAAAATCCATGTCCACATGTTTACAATTTCACGTCAAAAAATGGCTAAAATTCCAGTTGCAATTTTTTCAAAGTCCCTTAAAAATTTTCCAATTTTTGTCCCAATTCTTCCCATTCCCATTGAAACTTTTCAAATCCCTCTCAAAATTGTGGAAATTCTGTTGAAGCTTTTAAAATTCTCTCTAGAATTTTCAAAATCCATGTCCACATGTTTACAATTTCACGTCAAAAAATGGCTAAAATTCCAGTTGAAATTTTTTCAAAGTCCCTTAAAAAATTTCCAATTTTTGTCCCAATTCTTCCCATTCCCATTGAAACTTTTCAAATCCCTCTCAAAATTGTTGAAATTCTGTTGAAGCTTTTAAAATTCTCTCTAGAATTTTCAAAATCCATGTCCACATGTTTACAATTTCACGTCAAAAAATGGCTAAAATTCCAGTTGAAATTTTTTCAAAGTCCCTTAAAAATTTTCCAATTTTTGTCCCAATTCTTCCCATTCCCATTGAAACTTTTCAAATCCCTCTCAAAATTGTGGAAATTCTGTTGAAGCTTTTAAAATTCTCTCTAGAATTTTCAAAATCCATGTCCACATGTTTACAATTTCACGTCAAAAAATGGCTAAAATTCCAGTTGAAATTTTTTCAAAGTCCCTTAAAAAATTTCCAATTTTTGTCCCAATTCTTCCCATTCCCATTGAAACTTTTCAAATCCCTCTCAAAATTGTTGAAATTCTGTTGAAGCTTTTAAAATTCTCTCTAGAATTTTCAAAATCCATGTCCACATGTTTACAATTTCACGTCAAAAAATGGCTAAAATTCCAGTTGAAATTTTTTCAAAGTCCTTCAAAATTTTCCAATTTTTGTCCCAATTCTTCCCATTCCCATTGAAACTTTTCAAATCCCTCTCAAAATTGTGGAAATTCTGTTGAAGCTTTTAAAATTCTCTCTAGAATTTTCAAAATCCATGTCCACATGTTTACAATTTCACGTCAAAAAATGGCTAAAATTCCAGTTGCAATTTTTTCAAAGTCCCTTAAAAATTTTCCAATTTTTGTCCCAATTCTTCCCATTCCCATTGAAACTTTTCAAATCCCTCTCAAAATTGTGGAAATTCTGTTGAAGCTTTTAAAATTCTCTCTAGAATTTTCAAAATCCATGTCCACATGTTTACAATTTCACGTCAAAAAATGGCTAAAATTCCAGTTGCAATTTTTTCAAAGTCCCTGAAAAATTTTCCAATTTTTGTCCCAATTCTTCCCATTCCCGTTGAAACTTTTCAAATCCCTCTCAAAATTGTAGAAATTCTGTTGAAGCTTTTAAAATTCTCTCTAGAATTTTCAAAATCCATGTCCACATGTTTACAATTTCACGTCAAAAAATGGCTAAAATTCCAGTTGAAATTTTTTCAAAGTCCCTGAAAAATTTTCCAATTTTTGTCCCAATTCTTCCCATTCCCATTGAAACTTTTCAAATCCCTCTCAAAATTGTGGAAATTCTGTTGAAGCTTTTAAAATTCTCTCTAGAATTTTCAAAATCCATGTCCACATGTTTACAATTTCACGTCAAAAAATGGCTAAAATTCCAGTTGAAATTTTTTCAAAGTCCCTGAAAAATTTTCCAATTTTTGTCCCAATTCTTCCCATTCCCATTGAAACTTTTCAAATCCCTCTCAAAATTGTGGAAATTCTGTTGAAGCTTTTAAAATTCTCTCTAGAATTTTCAAAATCCATGTCCACATGTTTACAATTTCACGTCAAAAAATGGCTAAAATTCCAGTTGAAATTTTTTCAAAGTCCCTTAAAAAATTTCCAATTTTTGTCCCAATTCTTCCCATTCCCATTGAAACTTTTCAAATCCCTCTCAAAATTGTGGAAATTCTCTTGAAGCTTTTAAAATTCTCTCTAGAATTTTCAAAATCCATGTCCACATGTTTACAATTTCACGTCAAAAAATGGCTAAAATGCCAGTTGAAATTTTTTCAAAGTCCCTTAAAAATTTTCCAATTTTTGTCCCAATTCTTCCCATTCCCATTGAATCTTTTCAAATCCCTCTCAAAATTGTTGAAATTCTGTTGAAGCTTTTAAAATTCTCTCTAGAATTTTCAAAATCCATGTCCACATGTTTACAATTTCACATAAAAAAATGGCTAAAATTCCAGCTGAAATTTTTTCAAAGTCCCTTAAAAATTTTCCAATTTTTGTCCCAATTCTTCCCATTCCCATTGAAACTTTTCAAATCCCTCTCAAAATTGTTGAAATTCTGTTGAAGCTTTTAAAATTCTCTCTAGAATTTTCAAAATCCATGTCCACATGTTTACAATTTCACGTCAAAAAATGGCTAAAATTCCAGTTGCAATTTTTTCAAAGTCCCTTAAAAATTTTCCAATTTTTGTCCCAATTCTTCCCATTCCCATTGAAACTTTTCAAATCCCTCTCAAAATTGTGGAAATTCTGTTGAAGCTTTTAAAATTCTCTCTAGAATTTTCAAAATCCATGTCCACATGTTTACAATTTCACGTCAAAAAATGGCTAAAATTCCAGTTGAAATTTTTTCAAAGTCCCTTAAAAAATTTCCAATTTTTGTCCCAATTCTTCCCATTCCCATTGAAACTTTTCAAATCCCTCTCAAAATTGTGAAATTCTGTTGAAGCTTTTAAAATTCTCTCTAGAATTTTCAAAATCCATGTCCACATGTTTACAATTTCACGTCAAAAAATGGCTAAAATTCCAGTGGAAATTTTTTCAAAGTCCCTTCAAAATTTTCCAATTTTTGTCCCAATTCTTCCCATTCCCATTGAAACTTTTCAAATCCCTCTCAAAATTGTGGAAATTCTGTTGAAGCTTTTAAAATTCTCTCTAGAATTTTCAAAATCCATGTCCACATGTTTACAATTTCACGTCAAAAAATGGCTAAAATTCCAGTTGAAATTTTTTCAAAGTCCCTTTAAAATTTTCCAATTTTTGCCCCAATTCTTCCCATTCCCATTGAAACTTTTCAAATCCCTCTCAAAATTGTTGAAATTCTGTTGAAGCTTTTAAAATTCTCTCTAGAATTTTCAAAATCCATGTCCACATGTTTACAATTTCACGTCAAAAAATGGCTAAAATTCCAGTTGAAATTTTTTCAAAGTCCCTTAAAAAATTTCCAATTTTTGTCCCAATTCTTCCCATTCCCATTGAAACTTTTCAAATCCCTCTCAAAATTGTTGAAATTCTCTTGAAGCTTTTAAAATTCTCTCTAGAATTTTCAAAATCCATGTCCACATGTTTACAATTTCACGTCAAAAAATGGCTAAAATTCCAGTTGAAATTTTTTCAAAGTCCCTTAAAAATTTTCCAATTTTCGTCCCAATTCTTCCCATTCCCATTGAATCTTTTCAAATCCCTCTCAAAATTGTTGAAATTCTGTTGAAGCTTTTAAAATTCTCTCTAGAATTTTCAAAATCCATGTCCACATGTTTACAATTTCACGTCAAAAAATGGCTAAAATTTCCAGTTGCAATTTTTTCAAAGTCCCTTAAAAATTTTCCAATTTTTGTCCCAATTCTTCCCATTCCCATTGAAACTTTTCAAATCCCTCTCAAAATTGTGGAAATTCTGTTGAAGCTTTTAAAATTCTCTCTAGAATTTTCAAAATCCATGTCCACATGTTTACAATTTCACGTCAAAAAATGGCTAAAATTCCAGTTGCAATTTTTTCAAAGTCCCTGAAAAATTTCCAATTTTTGTCCCAATTCTTCCCATTCCCATTGAAACTTTTCAAATCCCTCTCAAAATTGTTGAAATTCTGTTGAAGCTTTTAAAATTCTCTCTAGAATTTTCAAAATCCATGTCCACATGTTTACAATTTCACGTCAAAAAATGGCTAAAATTCCAGTTGAAATTTTTTCAAAGTCCCTTAAAAATTTTCCAATTTTTGCCCCAATTCTTCCCATTCCCATTGAAACTTTTCAAATCCCTCTCAAAATTGTTGAAATTCTGTTGAAGCTTTTAAAATTCTCTCTAGAATTTTCAAAATCCATGTCCACATGTTTACAATTTCACGTCAAAAAATGGCTAAAATTCCAGTTGAAATTTTTTCAAAGTCCCTTTAAAATTTTCCAATTTTTGCACCAATTCTTCCCATTCCCATTGAAACTTTTCAAATCCCTCTCAAAATTGTTGAAATTCTGTTGAAGCTTTTAAAATTCTCTCTAGAATTTTCAAAATCCATGTCCACATGTTTACAATTTCACGTCAAAAAATGGCTAAAATTCCAGTTGAAATTTTTTCAAAGTCCCTTAAAAATTTTCCAATTTTTGTCCCAATTCTTCCCATTCCCATTGAAACTTTTCAAATCCCTCTCAAAATTGTGGAAATTCTGTTGAAGCTTTTAAAATTCTCTCTAGAATTTTCAAAATCCATGTCCACATGTTTACAATTTCACGTCAAAAAATGGCTAAAATTCCAGTTGAAATTTTTTCAAAGTCCCTTAAAAATTTTCCAATTTTTGTCCCAATTCTTCCCATTCCCATTGAAACTTTTCAAATCCCTCTCAAAATTGTGGAAATTCTGTTGAAGCTTTTAAAATTCTCTCTAGAATTTTCAAAATCCATGTCCACATGTTTACAATTTCACGTCAAAAAATGGCTAAAATTCCAGTTGCAATTTTTTCAAAGTCCCTTAAAAATTTTCCAATTTTTGTCCCAATTCTTCCCATTCCCATTGAAACTTTTCAAATCCCTCTCAAAATTGTGGAAATTCTGTTGAAGCTTTTAAAATTCTCTCTAGAATTTTCAAAATCCATGTCCACATGTTTACAATTTCACGTCAAAAAATGGCTAAAATTCCAGTTGAAATTTTTTCAAAGTCCCTTAAAAATTTTCCAATTTTTGTCCCAATTCTTCCCATTCCCATTGAAACTTTTCAAATCCCTCTCAAAATTGTGGAAATTCTGTTGAAGCTTTTAAAATTCTCTCTAGAATTTTCAAAATCCATGTCCACATGTTTACAATTTCACGTCAAAAAATGGCTAAAATTCCAGTTGAAATTTTTTCAAAGTCCCCGAAAAATTTTCCAATTTTTGTCCCAATTCTTCCCATTCCCATTGAAACTTTTCAAATCCCTCTCAAAATTGTAGAAATTCTGTTGAAGCTTTTAAAATTCTCTCTAGAATTTTCAAAATCCATGTCCACATGTTTACAATTTCACGTCAAAAAATGGCTAAAATTCCAGTTGAAATTTTTTCAAAGTCCCTTTAAAATTTTCCAATTTTTGCCCCAATTCTTCCCATTCCCATTGAAACTTTTCAAATCCCTCTCAAAATTGTTGAAATTCTGTTGAAGCTTTTAAAATTCTCTCTAGAATTTTCAAAATCCATGTCCACATGTTTACAATTTCACGTCAAAAAATGGCTAAAATTCCAGTTGAAATTTTTTCAAAGTCCCTTCAAAATTTTCCAATTTTTGTCCCAATTCTTCCCATTCCCATTGAAACTTTTCAAATCCCTCTCAAAATTGTTGAAATTCTGTTGAAGCTTTTAAAATTCTCTCTAGAATTTTCAAAATCCATGTCCACATGTTTACAATTTCACGTCAAAAAATGGCTAAAATTCCAGTTGAAATTTTTTCAAAGTCCCTTAAAAATTTTCCAATTTTTGTCCCAATTCTTCCCATTCCCATTGAATCTTTTCAAATCCCTCTCAAAATTGTTGAAATTCTGTTGAAGCTTTTAAAATTCTCTCTAGAATTTTCAAAATCCATGTCCACATGTTTACAATTTCACGTCAAAAAATGGCTAAAATTCCAGTTGAAATTTTTTCAAAGTCCCTTAAAAATTTTCCAATTTTTGTCCCAATTCTTCCCATTCCCATTGAAACTTTTCAAATCCCTCTCAAAATTGTGGAAATTCTGTTGAAGCTTTTAAAATTCTCTCTAGAATTTTCAAAATCCATGTCCACATGTTTACAATTTCACGTCAAAAAATGGCTAAAATTCCAGTTGAAATTTTTTCAAAGTCCCTTAAAAATTTTCCAATTTTTGTCCCAATTCTTCCCATTCCCATTGAAACTTTTCAAATCCCTCTCAAAATTGTGGAAATTCTGTTGAAGCTTTTAAAATTCTCTCTAGAATTTTCAAAATCCATGTCCACATGTTTACAATTTCACGTCAAAAAATGGCTAAAATTCCAGTTGAAATTTTTTCAAAGTCCCTGAAAAATTTTCCAATTTTTGTCCCAATTCTTCCCATTCCCATTGAAACTTTTCAAATCCCTCTCAAAATTGTAGAAATTCTGTTGAAGCTTTTAAAATTCTCTCTAGAATTTTCAAAATCCATGTCCACATGTTTACAATTTCACGTCAAAAAATGGCTAAAATTCCAGTTGCAATTTTTTCAAAGTCCCTTAAAAATTTTCCAATTTTTGTCCCAATTCTTCCCATTCCCATTGAAACTTTTCAAATCCCTCTCAAAATTGTGGAAATTCTGTTGAAGCTTTTAAAATTCTCTCTAGAATTTTCAAAATCCATGTCCACATGTTTACAATTTCACGTCAAAAAATGGCTAAAATTCCAGTTGAAATTTTTTCAAAGTCCCTTAAAAATTTTCCAATTTTTGTCCCAATTCTTCCCATTCCCATTGAAACTTTTCAAATCCCTCTCAAAATTGTTGAAATTCTGTTGAAGCTTTTAAAATTCTCTCTAGAATTTTCAAAATCCACTTCATCATGTTTACAATTTCAGGTAAAAAAATTGCTAAAGTTCCAGTTGAAATTTTTTCAAAGTCCCTTAAAAATTTTCCAATTTTTGTCCCAATTCTTCCCATTCCCATTGAAACTTTTCAAATCCCTCTCAAAATTGTGGAAATTCTGTTGAAGCTTTTAAAATTCTCTCTAGAATTTTCAAAATCCATGTCCACATGTTTACAATTTCACGTCAAAAAATGGCTAAAATTCCAGTTGCAATTTTTTCAAAGTCCCTTAATTTTCCAATTTTTGTCCCAATTCTTCCCATTCCCATTGAAACTTTTCAAATCCCTCTCAAAATTGTGGAAATTCTGTTGAAGCTTTTAAAATTCTCTCTAGAATTTTCAAAATCCATGTCCACATGTTTACAATTTCACGTCAAAAAATGGCTAAAATTCCAGTTGAAATTTTTTCAAAGTCCCTTAAAAATTTTCCAATTTTTGTCCCAATTCTTCCCATTCCCATTGAAACTTTTCAAATCCCTCTCAAAATTGTTGAAATTCTGTTGAAGCTTTTAAAATTCTCTCTAGAATTTTCAAAATCCACTTCATCATGTTTACAATTTCACGTCAAAAAATGGCTAAAATTCCAGTTGAAATTTTTTCAAAGTCCCTGAAAAATTTTCCAATTTTTGTCCCAATTCTTCCCATTCCCATTGAAACTTTTCAAATCCCTCTCAAAATTGTGGAAATTCTGTTGAAGCTTTTAAAATTCTCTCTAGAATTTTCAAAATCCATGTCCACATGTTTACAATTTCACGTCAAAAAATGGCTAAAATTCCAGTTGAAATTTTTTCAAAGTCCCTGAAAAATTTTCCAATTTTTGTCCCAATTCTTCCCATTCCCATTGAAACTTTTCAAATCCCTCTCAAAATTGTTGAAATTCTCTTGAAGCTTTTAAAATTCTCTCTAGAATTTTCAAAATCCATGGCCACATGTTTACAATTTCACGTCAAAAAATTGCTAAAATTCCAGTTGAAATTTTTTCAAAGTCCCTTAAAAATTTTCCAATTTTTGTCCCAATTCTTCCCATTCCCATTGAAACTTTTCAAATCCCTCTCAAAATTGTTGAAATTCTCTTGAAGCTTTTAAAATTCTCTCTAGAATTTTCAAAATCCACTTCATCATGTTTACAATTTCACGTCAAAAAATTGCTAAAATTCCAGTTGAAATTTTTTCAAAGTCCCTTAAAAATTTTCCAATTTTTGTCCCAATTCTTCCCATTCCCATTGAATCTTTTCAAATCCCTCTCAAAATTGTTGAAATTCTGTTGAAGCTTTTAAAATTCTCTCTAGAATTTTCAAAATCCATGTCCACATGTTTACAATTTCACATAAAAAAATGGCTAAAATTCCAGCTGAAATTTTTTCAAAGTCCCTTAAAAATTTTCCAATTTTTGTCCCAATTCTTCCCATTCCCATTGAAACTTTTCAAATCCCTCTCAAAATTGTGGAAATTCTCTTGAAGCTTTTAAAATTCTCTCTAGAATTTTCAAAATCCATGTCCACATGTTTACAATTTCACGTCAAAAAATGGCTAAAATTCCAGTTGAAATTTTTTCAAAGTCCCTTTAAAATTTTCCAATTTTTGCCCCAATTCTTCCCATTCCCATTGAAACTTTTCAAATCCCTCTCAAAACTGTTGAAATCCTATTGAAAGTTTGAAACTTCTCTCTAGAATTTTCAAAATCCATGGCCACATGTTTACAATTTCACGTCAAAAAATGGCTAAAATGCCAGTTGAAATTTTTTCAAAGTCCCTTAAAAATTTTCAAATTTTTGTCCCAATTCTTCCCATTCCCATTGAAACTTTTCAAATCCCTCTCAAAATTGTGGAAATTCTGTTGAAGCTTTTAAAATTCTCTCTAGAATTTTCAAAATCCATGTCCACATGTTTACAATTTCACGTCAAAAAATGGCTAAAATTCCAGTTGCAATTTTTTCAAAGTCCCTTAATTTTCCAATTTTTGTCCCAATTCTTCCCATTCCCATTGAAACTTTTCAAATCCCTCTCAAAATTGTAGAAATTCTGTTGAAGCTTTTAAAATTCTCTCTAGAATTTTCAAAATCCATGTCCACATGTTTACAATTTCACGTCAAAAAATGGCTAAAATTCCAGTTGAAATTTTTTCAAAGTCCCTTAAAAATTTTCCAATTTTTGTCCCAATTCTTCCCATTCCCATTGAAACTTTTCAAATCCCTCTCAAAATTGTTGAAATTCTCTTGAAGCTTTTAAAATTATCTCTAGAATTTTCAAAATCCACTTCATCATGTTTACAATTTCACGTCAAAAAATTGCTAAAATTCCAGTTGAAATTTTTTCAAAGTCCCTTAAAAATTTTCCAATTTTTGTCCCAATTCTTCCCATTCCCATTGAATCTTTTCAAATCCCTCTCAAAATTGTTGAAATTCTGTTGAAGCTTTTAAAATTCTCTCTAGAATTTTCAAAATCCATGTCCACATGTTTACAATTTCACATAAAAAAATGGCTAAAATTCCAGCTGAAATTTTTTCAAAGTCCCTTAAAATTTTCCAATTTTTGTCCCAATTCTTCCCATTCCCATTGAAACTTTTCAAATCCCTCTCAAAATTGTTGAAATTCTCTTGAAGCTTTTAAAATTCTCTCTAGAATTTTCAAAATCCATGTCCACATGTTTACAATTTCACGTCAAAAAATGGCTAAAATTCCAGTTGCAATTTTTTCAAAGTCCCTTAAAAATTTTCCAATTTTTGTCCCAATTCTTCCCATTCCCATTGAAACTTTTCAAATCCCTCTCAAAATTGTGGAAATTCTGTTGAAGCTTTTAAAATTCTCTCTAGAATTTTCAAAATCCATGTCCACATGTTTACAATTTCACGTCAAAAAATGGCTAAAATTCCAGTTGAAATTTTTTCAAAGTCCCTTAAAAATTTTCCAATTTTTGGCCCAATTCTTCCCATTCCCATTGAAACTTTTCAAATCCCTCTCAAAACTGTTGAAATCCTATTGAACGTTTGAAACTTCTCTCTAGAATTTTCAAAATCCACTTCAACATGTTTACAATTTCACGTCAAAAAATGGCTAAAATTCCAGTTGAAATTTTTTCAAAGTCCCTTAAAAATTTTCCAATTTTTGTCCCAATTCTTCCCATTCCCATTGAAACTTTTCAAATCCCTCTCAAAATTGTGGAAATTCTCTTGAAGCTTTTAAAATTCTCTCTAGAATTTTCAAAATCCATGTCCACATGTTTACAATTTCACGTCAAAAAATGGCTAAAATTCCAGTTGAAATTTTTTCAAAGTCCCTTAAAAATTTTCCAATTTTTGTCCCAATTCTTCCCATTCCCATTGAAACTTTTCAAATCCCTCTCAAAATTGTTGAAATTCTCTTGAAGCTTTTAAAATTCTCTCTAGAATTTCCAAAATCCACTTCATCATGTTTACAATTTCACGTCAAAAAATTGCTAAAATTCCAGTTGTAATTTTTTCAAAGTCCCTTAAAAATTTTCCAATTTTTGTCCCAATTCTTCCCATTCCCATTGAATCTTTTCAAATCCCTCTCAAAATTGTGGAAATTCTCTTGAAGCTTTTAAAATTCTCTCTAGAATTTTCAAAATCCATGTCCACATGTTTACAATTTCACATAAAAAAATGGCTAAAATTCCAGCTGAAATTTTTTCAAAGTCCCTTAAAAATTTTCCAATTTTTGTCCCAATTCTTCCCATTCCCATTGAAACTTTTCAAATCCCTCTCAAAATTGTGGAAATTCTGTTGAAGCTTTTAAAATTCTCTCTAGAATTTTCAAAATCCATGTCCACATGTTTACAATTTCACGTCAAAAAATGGCTAAAATTCCAGTTGAAATTTTTTCAAAGTCCCTTAAAAATTTTCCAATTTTTGTCCCAATTCTTCCCATTCCCATTGAAACTTTTCAAATCCCTCTCAAAATTGTGGAAATTCTGTTGAAGCTTTTAAAATTCTCTCTAGAATTTTCAAAATCCATGTCCACATGTTTACAATTTCACGTCAAAAAATGGCTAAAATTCCAGTTGAAATTTTTTCAAAGTCCCTTAAAAATTTTCCAATTTTTGTCCCAATTCTTCCCATTCCCATTGAAACTTTTCAAATCCCTCTCAAAATTGTTGAAATTCTCTTGAAGCTTTTAAAATTCTCTCTAGAATTTTCAAAATCCACTTCATCATGTTTACAATTTCATGTAAAAAAATTGCTAAAATTCCAGTTGCAATTTTTTCAAAGTCCCTGAAAAATTTTCAAATTTTTGTCCCAATTCTTCCCATTCCCATTGAAACTTTTCAAATCCCTCTCAAAATTGTGGAAATTCTGTTGAAGCTTTTAAAATTCTCTCTAGAATTTTCAAAATCCATGTCCACATGTTTACAATTTCACATAAAAAAATGGCTAAAATTCCAGTTGCAATTTTTTCAAAGTCCCTTAATTTTCCAATTTTTGTCCCAATTCTTCCCATTCCCATTGAAACTTTTCAAATCCCTCTCAAAATTGTAGAAATTCTGTTGAAGCTTTTAAAATTCTCTCTAGAATTTTCAAAATCCATGTCCACATGTTTACAATTTCACGTCAAAAAATGGCTAAAATTCCAGTTGAAATTTTTTCAAAGTCCCTGAAAAATTTTCCAATTTTTGTCCCAATTCTTCCCATTCCCATTGAAACTTTTCAAATCCCTCTCAAAATTGTTGAAATTCTCTTGAAGCTTTTAAAATTCTCTCTAGAATTTTCAAAATCCATGGCCACATGTTTACAATTTCACGTCAAAAAATGGCTAAAATTCCAGTTGAAATTTTTTCAAAGTCCCTGAAAAATTTTCCAATTTTTGTCCCAATTCTTCCCATTCCCATTGAAACTTTTCAAATCCCTCTCAAAATTGTGGAAATTCTCTTGAAGCTTTTAAAATTCTCTCTAGAATTTTCAAAATCCATGTCCACATGTTTACAATTTCACGTCAAAAAATGGCTAAAATTCCAGTTGAAATTTTTTCAAAGTCCCTTAAAAATTTTCCAATTTTTGTCCCAATTCTTCCCATTCCCATTGAAACTTTTCAAATCCCTCTCAAAATTGTGGAAATTCTGTTGAAGCTTTTAAAATTCTCTCTAGAATTTTCAAAATCCATGTCCACATGTTTACAATTTCACGTCAAAAAATGGCTAAAATTCCAGTTGAAATTTTTTCAAAGTCCCTTAAAAATTTTCCAATTTTTGGCCCAATTCTTCCCATTCCCATTGAAACTTTTCAAATCCCTCTCAAAACTGTTGAAATCCTACTGAAAGTTTGAAACTTCTCTCTAGAATTTTCAAAATCCACTTCAACATGTTTACAATTTCACGTCAAAAAATGGCTAAAATTCCAGTTGAAATTTTTTCAAAGTCCCTTAAAAATTTTCCAATTTTCGTCCCAATTCTTCCCATTCCCATTGAAACTTTTCAAATCCCTCTCAAAACTGTTGAAATTCTGTTGAAGCTTTTAAAATTCTCTCTAGAATTTTCAAAATCCATGTCCACATGTTTACAATTTCACGTCAAAATTGCTAAAATTCCAGTTGAAATTTTTTCAAAGTCCCTTAAAAATTTTCCAATTTTTGTCCCAATTCTTCCCATTCCCATTGAAACTTTTCAAATCCCTCTCAAAATTGTTGAAATTCTCTTGAAGCTTTTAAAATTCTCTCCAGAATTTTCAAAATCCATGGCCACATGTTTACAATTTCATGTCAAATTTGCGAAAATTCCAGTTGAAATTTTTTCAAAGTCCCTTAAAAATTTTCCAATTTTTGTCCCAATTCTTCCCATTCCCATTGAAACTTTTCAAATCCCTCTCAAAATTGTAGAAATTCTGTTGAAGCTTTTAAAATTCTCTCTAGAATTTTCAAAATCCATGTCCACATGTTTACAATTTCACGTCAAAAAATGGCTAAAATTCCAGTTGAAATTTTTTCAAAGTCCCTGAAAAATTTTCCAATTTTTGCCCCAATTCTTCCCATTCCCATTGAAACTTTTCAAATCCCTCTCAAAATTGTGGAAATTCTGTTGAAGCTTTTAAAATTCTCTCTAGAATTTTCAAAATCCATGTCCACATGTTTACAATTTCACGTCAAAAAATGGCTAAAATTCCAGTTGAAATTTTTTCAAAGTCCCTTAAAAATTTTCCAATTTTTGTCCCAATTCTTCCCATTCCCATTGAAACTTTTCAAATCCCTCTCAAAATTGTGGAAATTCTCTTGAAGCTTTTAAAATTCTCTCTAGAATTTTCAAAATCCATGTCCACATGTTTACAATTTCACGTCAAAAAATGGCTAAAATTCCAGTTGAAATTTTTTCAAAGTCCCTTAAAAATTTTCCAATTTTTGTCCCAATTCTTCCCATTCCCATTGAAACTTTTCAGATCCCTCTCAAAATTGTTGAAATTATCTTGAAGCTTTTAAAATTCTCTCTAGAATTTTCAAAATCCATGTCCACATGTTTACAATTTCACGTCAAAAAATTGCTAAAATTCCAGTTGAAATTTTTTCAAAGTCCCTTAAAAATTTTCCAATTTTTGTCCCAATTCTTCCCATTCCCATTGAATCTTTTCAAATCCCTCTCAAAATTGTGGAAATTCTGTTGAAGCTTTTAAAATTCTCTCTAGAATTTTCAAAATCCATGTCCACATGTTTACAATTTCACATAAAAAAATGGCTAAAATTCCAGTTGCAATTTTTTCAAAGTCCCTTAAAAATTTTCCAATTTTTGTCCCAATTCTTCCCATTCCCATTGAAACTTTTCAAATCCCTCTCAAAATTGTTGAAATTCTCTTGAAGCTTTTAAAATTCTCTCTAGAATTTTCAAAATCCATGTCCACATGTTTACAATTTCACGTCAAAAAATGGCTAAAATTCCAGTTGCAATTTTTTCAAAGTCCCTTAAAAATTTTCCAATTTTTGTCCCAATTCTTCCCATTCCCCTTGAAACTTTTCAAATCCCTCTCAAAATTGTGGAAATTCTGTTGAAGCTTTTAAAATTCTCTCTAGAATTTTCAAAATCCATGTCCACATGTTTACAATTTCACGTCAAAAAATGGCTAAAATTCCAGTTGAAATTTTTTCAAAGTCCCTTAAAAATTTTCCAATTTTTGCCCCAATTCTTCCCATTCCCATTGAAACTTTTCAAATCCCTCTCAAAATTGTTGAAATTCTCTTGAAGCTTTTAAAATTCTCTCTAGAATTTTCAAAATCCATGTCCACATGTTTACAATTTCACGTCAAAAAATGGCTAAAATTCCAGTTGCAATTTTTTCAAAGTCCCTTAAAAATTTTCCAATTTTTGTCCCAATTCTTCCCATTCCCATTGAAACTTTTCAAATCCCTCTCAAAATTGTTGAAATTCTCTTGAAGCTTTTAAAATTCTCTCTAGAATTTTCAAAATCCATGTCCACATGTTTACAATTTCACATAAAAAAATGGCTAAAATTCCAGTTGAAATTTTTTCAAAGTCCCTTAAAAATATTCCAATTTTCGTCCCAATTCTTCCCATTCCCATTGAAACTTTTCAAATCCCTCTCAAAATTGTGGAAATTCTCTTGAAGCTTTTAAAATTCTCTCTAGAATTTTCAAAATCCATGTCCACATGTTTACAATTTCACGTCAAAAAATGGCTAAAATTCCAGTTGAAATTTTTTCAAAGTCCCTTAAGAATTTTCCAATTTTTGTCCCAATTCTTCCCATTCCCCTTGAAACTTTTCAAATCCCTCTCAAAATTGTGGAAATTCTGTTGAAGCTTTTAAAATTCTCTCTAGAATTTTCAAAATCCATGTCCACATGTTTACAATTTCACGTCAAAAAATGGCTAAAATTCCAGTTGAAATTTTTTCAAAGTCCCTTAAAAATTTTCCAATTTTTGGCCCAATTCTTCCCATTCCCATTGAAACTTTTCAAATCCCTCTCAAAACTGTTGAAATCCTATTGAAAGTTTGAAACTTCTCTCTAGAATTTTCAAAATCCACTTCAACATGTTTACAATTTCACGTCAAAAAATGGCTAAAATTCCAGTTGAAATTTTTCAAAGTCCCTTAAAAAATTTTCCAATTTTCGTCCCAATTCTTCCCATTCCCATTGAAACTTTTCAAATCCCTCTCAAAACTGTTGAAATTCTGTTGAAGCTTTTAAAATTCTCTCTAGAATTTTCAAAATCCATGTCCACATGTTTACAATTTCACGTCAAAATTGCTAAAATTCCAGTTGAAATTTTTTCAAAGTCCCTTAAAAATTTTCCAATTTTTGTCCCAATTCTTCCCATTCCCATTGAAACTTTTCAAATCCCTCTCAAAATTGTGGAAATTCTGTTGAAGCTTTTAAAATTCTCTCCAGAATTTTCAAAATCCATGGCCACATGTTTACAATTTCATGTCAAATTTGCGAAAATTCCAGTTGAAATTTTTTCAAAGTCCCTTAAAAATTTTCCAATTTTTGTCCCAATTCTTCCCATTCCCATTGAAACTTTTCAAATCCCTCTCAAAATTGTAGAAATTCTGTTGAAGCTTTTAAAATTCTCTCTAGAATTTTCAAAATCCATGGCCACATGTTTACAATTTCACGTCAAAAAATGGCTAAAATTCCAGTTGAAATTTTTTCAAAGTCCCTGAAAAATTTTCCAATTTTTGTCCCAATTCTTCCCATTCCCATTGAAACTTTTCAAATCCCTCTCAAAATTGTGGAAATTCTGTTGAAGCTTTTAAAATTCTCTCTAGAATTTTCAAAATCCATGTCCACATGTTTACAATTTCACGTCAAAAAATGGCTAAAATTCCAGTTGAAATTTTTTCAAAGTCCCTGAAAAATTTTCCAATTTTTGCCCCAATTCTTCCCATTCCCATTGAAACTTTTCAAATCCCTCTCAAAATTGTGGAAATTCTGTTGAAGCTTTTAAAATTCTCTCTAGAATTTTCAAAATCCATGTCCACATGTTTACAATTTCACGTCAAAAAATGGCTAAAATTCCAGTTGAAATTTTTTCAAAGTCCCTTAAAAATTTTCCAATTTTTGTCCCAATTCTTCCCATTCCCATTGAAACTTTTCAAATCCCTCTCAAAATTGTGGAAATTCTGTTGAAGCTTTTAAAATTCTCTCTAGAATTTTCAAAATCCATGTCCACATGTTTACAATTTCACGTCAAAAAATGGCTAAAATTCCAGTTGAAATTTTTTCAAAGTCCCTTAAAAATTTTCCAATTTTTGTCCCAATTCTTCCCATTCCCATTGAAACTTTTCAGATCCCTCTCAAAATTGTTGAAATTCTCTTGAAGCTTTTAAAATTCTCTCTAGAATTTTCAAAATCCATGTCCACATGTTTACAATTTCACGTCAAAAAATGGCTAAAATTCCAGTTGAAATTTTTTCAAAGTCCCTTAAAAATTTTCCAATTTTTGTCCCAATTCTTCCCATTCCCATTGAATCTTTTCAAATCCCTCTCAAAATTGTGGAAATTCTGTTGAAGCTTTTAAAATTCTCTCTAGAATTTTCAAAATCCATGTCCACATGTTTACAATTTCACATAAAAAAATGGCTAAAATTCCAGTTGAAATTTTTTCAAAGTCCCTTAAAAATTTTCCAATTTTTGTCCCAATTCTTCCCATTCCCATTGAAACTTTTCAAATCCCTCTCAAAATTGTTGAAATTCTCTTGAAGCTTTTAAAATTCTCTCCAGAATTTTCAAAATCCATGGCCACATGTTTACAATTTCATGTCAAATTTGCGAAAATTCCAGTTGAAATTTTTCAAAGTCCCTTAAAAATTTTCCAATTTTTGTCCCAATTCTTCCCATTCCCATTGAAACTTTTCAAATCCCTCTCAAAATTGTAGAAATTCTGTTGAAGCTTTTAAAATTCTCTCTAGAATTTTCAAAATCCATGTCCACATGTTTACAATTTCACGTCAAAAAATGGCTAAAATTCCAGTTGAAATTTTTTCAAAGTCCCTGAAAAATTTTCCAATTTTTGCCCCAATTCTTCCCATTCCCATTGAAACTTTTCAAATCCCTCTCAAAATTGTGGAAATTCTGTTGAAGCTTTTAAAATTCTCTCTAGAATTTTCAAAATCCATGTCCACATGTTTACAATTTCACGTCAAAAAATGGCTAAAATTCCAGTTGAAATTTTTTCAAAGTCCCTTAAAAATTTTCCAATTTTTGTCCCAATTCTTCCCATTCCCATTGAAACTTTTCAAATCCCTCTCAAAATTGTGGAAATTCTCTTGAAGCTTTTAAAATTCTCTCTAGAATTTTCAAAATCCATGTCCACATGTTTACAATTTCACGTCAAAAAATGGCTAAAATTCCAGTTGAAATTTTTTCAAAGTCCCTTAAAAATTTTCCAATTTTTGTCCCAATTCTTCCCATTCCCATTGAAACTTTTCAGATCCCTCTCAAAATTGTTGAAATTCTCTTGAAGCTTTTAAAATTCTCTCTAGAATTTTCAAAATCCATGTCCACATGTTTACAATTTCACGTCAAAAAATTGCTAAAATTCCAGTTGAAATTTTTTCAAAGTCCCTTAAAAATTTTCCAATTTTTGTCCCAATTCTTCCCATTCCCATTGAATCTTTTCAAATCCCTCTCAAAATTGTGGAAATTCTGTTGAAGCTTTTAAAATTCTCTCTAGAATTTTCAAAATCCATGTCCACATGTTTACAATTTCACATAAAAAAATGGCTAAAATTCCAGTTGCAATTTTTTCAAAGTCCCTTAAAAATTTTCCAATTTTTGTCCCAATTCTTCCCATTCCCATTGAAACTTTTCAAATCCCTCTCAAAATTGTTGAAATTCTCTTGAAGCTTTTAAAATTCTCTCTAGAATTTTCAAAATCCATGTCCACATGTTTACAATTTCACGTCAAAAAATGGCTAAAATTCCAGTTGCAATTTTTTCAAAGTCCCTTAAAAATTTTCCAATTTTTGTCCCAATTCTTCCCATTCCCCTTGAAACTTTTCAAATCCCTCTCAAAATTGTGGAAATTCTGTTGAAGCTTTTAAAATTCTCTCTAGAATTTTCAAAATCCATGTCCACATGTTTACAATTTCACGTCAAAAAATGGCTAAAATTCCAGTTGAAATTTTTTCAAAGTCCCTTAAAAATTTTCCAATTTTTGCCCCAATTCTTCCCATTCCCATTGAAACTTTTCAAATCCCTCTCAAAATTGTTGAAATTCTCTTGAAGCTTTTAAAATTCTCTCTAGAATTTTCAAAATCCATGTCCACATGTTTACAATTTCACGTCAAAAAATGGCTAAAATTCCAGTTGCAATTTTTTCAAAGTCCCTTAAAAATTTTCCAATTTTTGTCCCAATTCTTCCCATTCCCATTGAAACTTTTCAAATCCCTCTCAAAATTGTTGAAATTCTCTTGAAGCTTTTAAAATTCTCTCTAGAATTTTCAAAATCCATGTCCACATGTTTACAATTTCACATAAAAAAATGGCTAAAATTCAGTTGAAATTTTTTCAAAGTCCCTTAAAAATATTCCAATTTTCGTCCCAATTCTTCCCATTCCCATTGAAACTTTTCAAATCCCTCTCAAAATTGTGGAAATTCTCTTGAAGCTTTTAAAATTCTCTCTAGAATTTTCAAAAATCCATGTCCACATGTTTACAATTTCACGTCAAAAAATGGCTAAAATTCCAGTTGAAATTTTTTCAAAGTCCCTTAAGAATTTTCCAATTTTTGTCCCAATTCTTCCCATTCCCCTTGAAACTTTTCAAATCCCTCTCAAAATTGTGGAAATTCTGTTGAAGGCTTTTAAAATTCTCTCTAGAATTTTCAAAATCCATGTCCACATGTTTACAATTTCACGTCAAAAAATGGCTAAAATTCCAGTTGAAATTTTTTCAAAGTCCCTTAAAAATTTTCCAATTTTTGGCCCAATTCTTCCCATTCCCATTGAAACTTTTCAAATCCCTCTCAAACTGTTGAAATCCTATTGAAAGTTTGAAACTTCTCTCTAGAATTTTCAAAATCCACTTCAACATGTTTACAATTTCACGTCAAAAAATGGCTAAAATTCCAGTTGAAATTTTTCAAAGTCCCTTAAAAAATTTTCCAATTTTCGTCCCAATTCTTCCCATTCCCATTGAAACTTTTCAAATCCCTCTCAAAACTGTTGAAATTCTGTTGAAGCTTTTAAAATTCTCTCTAGAATTTTCAAAATCCATGTCCACATGTTTACAATTTCACGTCAAAATTGCTAAAATTCCAGTTGAAATTTTTTCAAAGTCCCTTAAAAATTTTCCAATTTTTGTCCCAATTCTTCCCATTCCCATTGAAACTTTTCAAATCCCTCTCAAAATTGTGGAAATTCTGTTGAAGCTTTTAAAATTCTCTCCAGAATTTTCAAAATCCATGGCCACATGTTTACAATTTCATGTCAAATTTGCGAAAATTCCAGTTGAAATTTTTTCAAAGTCCCTTAAAAATTTTCCAATTTTTGTCCCAATTCTTCCCATTCCCATTGAAACTTTTCAAATCCCTCTCAAAATTGTAGAAATTCTGTTGAAGCTTTTAAAATTCTCTCTAGAATTTTCAAAATCCATGGCCACATGTTTACAATTTCACGTCAAAAAATGGCTAAAATTCCAGTTGAAATTTTTTCAAAGTCCCTGAAAAATTTTCCAATTTTTGTCCCAATTCTTCCCATTCCCATTGAAACTTTTCAAATCCCTCTCAAAATTGTGGAAATTCTGTTGAAGCTTTTAAAATTCTCTCTAGAATTTTCAAAATCCATGTCCACATGTTTACAATTTCACGTCAAAAAATGGCTAAAATTCCAGTTGAAATTTTTTCAAAGTCCCTGAAAAATTTTCCAATTTTTGCCCCAATTCTTCCCATTCCCATTGAAACTTTTCAAATCCCTCTCAAAATTGTGGAAATTCTGTTGAAGCTTTTAAAATTCTCTCTAGAATTTTCAAAATCCATGTCCACATGTTTACAATTTCACGTCAAAAATGGCTAAAATTCCAGTTGAAATTTTTTCAAAGTCCCTTAAAAATTTTCCAATTTTTGTCCCAATTCTTCCCATTCCCATTGAAACTTTTCAAATCCCTCTCAAAATTGTGGAAATTCTGTTGAAGCTTTTAAAATTCTCTCTAGAATTTTCAAAATCCATGTCCACATGTTTACAATTTCACGTCAAAAAATGGCTAAAATTCCAGTTGAAATTTTTTCAAAGTCCCTTAAAAATTTTCCAATTTTTGTCCCAATTCTTCCCATTCCCATTGAAACTTTTCAGATCCCTCTCAAAATTGTTGAAATTCTCTTGAAGCTTTTAAAATTCTCTCTAGAATTTTCAAAATCCATGTCCACATGTTTACAATTTCACGTCAAAAAATTGCTAAAATTCCAGTTGAAATTTTTTCAAAGTCCCTTAAAAATTTTCCAATTTTTGTCCCAATTCTTCCCATTCCCATTGAATCTTTTCAAATCCCTCTCAAAATTGTGGAAATTCTGTTGAAGCTTTTAAAATTCTCTCTAGAATTTTCAAAATCCATGTCCACATGTTTACAATTTCACATAAAAAAATGGCTAAAATTCCAGTTGCAATTTTTTCAAAGTCCCTTAAAAATTTCCAATTTTTGTCCCAATTCTTCCCATTCCCATTGAAACTTTTCAAATCCCTCTCAAAATTGTTGAAATTCTCTTGAAGCTTTTAAAATTCTCTCTAGAATTTTCAAAATCCATGTCCACATGTTTACAATTTCACGTCAAAAATGGCTAAAATTCCAGTTGCAATTTTTTCAAAGTCCCTTAAAAATTTTCCAATTTTTGTCCCAATTCTTCCCATTCCCCTTGAAACTTTTCAAATCCCTCTCAAAATTGTGGAAATTCTGTTGAAGCTTTTAAAATTCTCTCTAGAATTTTCAAAATCCATGTCCACATGTTTACAATTTCACGTCAAAAAATGGCTAAAATTCCAGTTGAAATTTTTTCAAAGTCCCTTAAAAATTTTCCAATTTTTGCCCCAATTCTTCCCATTCCCATTGAAACTTTTCAAATCCCTCTCAAAATTGTTGAAATTCTCTTGAAGCTTTTAAAATTCTCTCTAGAATTTTCAAAATCCATGTCCACATGTTTACAATTTCACGTCAAAAAATGGCTAAAATTCCAGTTGCAATTTTTTCAAAGTCCCTTAAAAATTTTCCAATTTTTGTCCCAATTCTTCCCATTCCCATTGAAACTTTTCAAATCCCTCTCAAAATTGTTGAAATTCTCTTGAAGCTTTTAAAATTCTCTCTAGAATTTTCAAAATCCATGTCCACATGTTTACAATTTCACATAAAAAAATGGCTAAAATTCCAGTTGAAATTTTTTCAAAGTCCCTTAAAAATATTCCAATTTTCGTCCCAATTCTTCCATTCCCATTGAAACTTTTCAAATCCCTCTCAAAATTGTGGAAATTCTCTTGAAGCTTTTAAAATTCTCTCTAGAATTTTCAAAATCCATGTCCACATGTTTACAATTTCACGTCAAAAAATGGCTAAAATTCCAGTTGAAATTTTTTCAAAGTCCCTTAAGAATTTTCCAATTTTTGTCCCAATTCTTCCCATTCCCCTTGAAACTTTTCAAATCCCTCTCAAAATTGTGGAAATTCTGTTGAAGCTTTTAAAATTCTCTCTAGAATTTTCAAAATCCATGTCCACATGTTTACAATTTCACGTCAAAAAATGGCTAAAATTCCAGTTGAAATTTTTTCAAAGTCCCTTAAAAATTTTCCAATTTTTGGCCCAATTCTTCCCATTCCCATTGAAACTTTTCAAATCCCTCTCAAAAACTGTTGAAATCCTATTGAAAGTTTGAAACTTCTCTCTAGAATTTTCAAAATCCACTTCAACATGTTTACAATTTCACGTCAAAAAATGGCTAAAATTCCAGTTGAAATTTTTCAAAGTCCCTTAAAAAATTTTCCAATTTTCGTCCCAATTCTTCCCATTCCCATTGAAACTTTTCAAATCCCTCTCAAAACTGTTGAAATTCTGTTGAAGCTTTTAAAATTCTCTCTAGAATTTTCAAAATCCATGTCCACATGTTTACAATTTCACGTCAAAATTGCTAAAATTCCAGTTGAAATTTTTTCAAAGTCCCTTAAAAATTTTCCAATTTTTGTCCCAATTCTTCCCATTCCCATTGAAACTTTCAAATCCCTCTCAAAATTGTGGAAATTCTGTTGAAGCTTTTAAAATTCTCTCCAGAATTTTCAAAATCCATGGCCACATGTTTACAATTTCATGTCAAATTTGCGAAAATTCCAGTTGAAATTTTTTCAAAGTCCCTTAAAAATTTTCCAATTTTTGTCCCAATTCTTCCCATTCCCATTGAAACTTTTCAAATCCCTCTCAAAATTGTAGAAATTCTGTTGAAGCTTTTAAAATTCTCTCTAGAATTTTCAAAATCCATGGCCACATGTTTACAATTTCACGTCAAAAAATGGCTAAAATTCCAGTTGAAATTTTTTCAAAGTCCCTGAAAAATTTTCCAATTTTTGTCCCAATTCTTCCCATTCCCATTGAAACTTTTCAAATCCCTCTCAAAATTGTGGAAATTCTGTTGAAGCTTTTAAAATTCTCTCTAGAATTTTCAAAATCCATGTCCACATGTTTACAATTTCACGTCAAAAAATGGCTGAAATTCCAGTTGAAATTTTTTCAAAGTCCCTTAAAAATTTTCCAATTTTTGTCCCAATTCTTCCCATTCCCATTGAAACTTTTCAAATCCCTCTCAAAATTGTGGAAATTCTGTTGAAGCTTTTAAAATTCTCTCTAGAATTTTCAAAATCCACTTCATCATGTTACAATTTCACGTCAAAAAATTGCTAAAATTCCAGTTGAAATTTTTTCAAAGTCCCTTAAAAATTTTCCAATTTTTGTCCCAATTCTTCCCGTTCCCATTGAATCTTTTCAAATCCCTCTCAAAATTGTAGAAATTCTGTTGAAGCTTTTAAAATTCTCTCTAGAATTTTCAAAATCCATGTCCACATGTTTACAATTTCACGTCAAAAATGGCTGAAATTCCAGTTGAAATTTTTTCAAAGTCCCTTAAAAATTTTCCAATTTTTGTCCCAATTCTTCCCATTCCCATTGAAACTTTTCAAATCCCTCTCAAAATTGTGGAAATTCTGTTGAAGCTTTTAAAATTCTCTCTAGAATTTTCAAAATCCATGGCCACATGTTTACAATTTCACGTCAAAAAATGGCTAAAATTCCAGTTGAAATTTTTTCAAAGTCCCTTAAAAATTTTCCAATTTTTGGCCCAATTCTTCCCATTCCCATTGAAACTTTTCAAATCCCTCTCAAAACTGTTGAAATCCTACTGAAATTTTGACCCTTCTCTCTAGAATTTTCAAAATCCACTTCAACATGTTTACAATTTCACGTCAAAAAATGGCTAAAATTCCAGTTGAAATTTTTTCAAAGTCCCTTAAAAATTTTCCAATTTTCGTCCCAATTCTTCCCATTCCCATTGAAACTTTTCAAATCCCTCTCAAAACTGTTGAAATTCTGTTGAAGCTTTTAAAATTCTCTCTAGAATTTTCAAAATCCATGTCCACATGTTTACAATTTCACGTCAAAATTGCTAAAATTCCAGTTGAAATTTTTCAAAGTCCCTTAAAAATTTTCCAATTTTTGTCCCAATTCTTCCCATTCCCATTGAAACTTTTCAAATCCCTCTCAAAATTGTTGAAATTCTCTTGAAGCTTTTAAAAATTCTCTCCAGAATTTTCAAAATCCATGGCCACATGTTTACAATTTCATGTCAAATTTGCGAAAATTCCAGTTGAAATTTTTCAAAGTCCTTAAAAATTTTCCAATTTTTGTCCCAATTCTTCCCATTCCCATTGAAACTTTTCAAATCCCTCTCAAAATTGTAGAAATTCTGTTGAAGCTTTTAAAATTCTCTCTAGAATTTTCAAAATCCATGGCCACATGTTTACAATTTCACGTCAAAAAATGGCTAAAATTCCAGTTGAAATTTTTTCAAAGTCCCTGAAAAATTTTCCAATTTTTGTCCCAATTCTTCCCATTCCCATTGAAACTTTTCAAATCCCTCTCAAAATTGTGGAAATTCTGTTGAAGCTTTTAAAATTCTCTCTAGAATTTTCAAAATCCATGTCCACATGTTTACAATTTCACATAAAAAATGGCTAAAATTCCAGTTGAAATTTTTTCAAAGTCCCTTAATTTTCCAATTTTTGTCCCAATTCTTCCCATTCCCATTGAAACTTTTCAAATCCCTCTCAAAATTGTGGAAATTCTGTTGAAGCTTTTAAAATTCTCTCTAGAATTTTCAAAATCCATGTCCACATGTTTACAATTTCACGTCAAAAATGGCTAAAATTCCAGTTGAAATTTTTTCAAAGTCCCTTAAAAATTTTCCAATTTTTGTCCCAATTCTTCCCATTCCCATTGAAACTTTTCAGATCCCTCTCAAAATTGTTGAAATTCTCTTGAAGCTTTTAAAATTCTCTCTAGAATTTTCAAAATCCACTTCATCATGTTTACAATTTCACGTCAAAAAATTGCTAAAATTCCAGTTGAAATTTTTTCAAAGTCCCTTAAAAATTTTCCAATTTTGTCCCAATTCTTCCCATTCCCATTGAATCTTTTCAAATCCCTCTCAAAATTGTAGAAATTCTGTTGAAGCTTTTAAAATTCTCTCTAGAATTTTCAAAATCCATGTACACATGTTTACAATTTCACATAAAAAAAGGCTAAAATTCCAGCTGAAATTTATTCAAAGTCCCTTAAAAATTTTCCAATTTTTGTCCCAATTCTTCCCATTCCCATTGAAACTTTTCAAATCCCTCTCAAAATTGTTGAAATTCTCTTGAAGCTTTTAAAATTCTCTCTAGAATTTTCAAAATCCATGTCCACATGTTTACAATTTCACGTCAAAAAATGGCTAAAATTCCAGTTGAAATTTTTTCAAAGTCCCTTAAAAATTTTCCAATTTTTGTCCCAATTCTTCCCATTCCCATTGAAACTTTTCAAATCCCTCTCAAAATTGTTGAAATTCTCTTGAAGCTTTTAAAATTCTCTCTAGAATTTTCAAAATCCATGTCCACATGTTTACAATTTCACGTCAAAAAATGGCTAAAATTCCAGTTGAAATTTTTTCAAAGTCCCTTAAAAATTTTCCAATTTTTGTCCCAATTCTTCCCATTCCCATTGAAACTTTTCAAATCCCTCTCAAAATTGTGGAAATTCTGTTGAAGCTTTTAAAATTCTCTCTAGAATTTTCAAAATCCATGTCCACATGTTTACAATTTCAGTCAAAAAATGGCTAAAATTCCAGTTGAAATTTTTTCAAAGTCCCTTAAAAATTTTCCAATTTTTGCCCCAATTCTTCCCATTCCCATTGAAACTTTTCAAATCCCTCTCAAAATTGTTGAAATTCTCTTGAAGCTTTTAAAATTCTCTCTAGAATTTTCAAAATCCATGTCCACATGTTTACAATTTCACGTCAAAAAATGGCTAAAATTCCAGTTGAAATTTTTTCAAAGTCCCTTAAAAATTTTCCAATTTTTGTCCCAATTCTTCCCATTCCCATTGAAACTTTTCAAATCCCTCTCAAAATTGTTGAAATTCTCTTGAAGCTTTTAAAATTCTCTCTAGAATTTTCAAAATCCATGTCCACATGTTTACAATTTCACATAAAAAATGGCTAAAATTCCAGTTGAAATTTTTCAAAGTCCCTTAAAAATATTCCAATTTTCGTCCCAATTCTTCCCATTCCCATTGAAACTTTTCAAATCCCTCTCAAAATTGTGGAAATTCTGTTGAAGCTTTTAAAATTCTCTCTAGAATTTTCAAAATCCATGTCCACATGTTTACAATTTCACGTCAAAAAATGGCTAAAATTCCAGTTGAAATTTTTTCAAAGTCCCTTAAAAATTTTCCAATTTTTGTCCCAATTCTTCCCATTCCCCTTGAAACTTTTCAAATCCCTCTCAAAATTGTGGAAATTCTGTTGAAGCTTTTAAAATTCTCTCTAGAATTTTCAAAATCCATGTCCACATGTTTACAATTTCACATAAAAAAATGGCTAAAATTCCAGTTGCAATTTTTTCAAAGTCCCTTAAAAATTTTCCAATTTTTGGCCCAATTCTTCCCATTCCCATTGAAACTTTTCAAATCCCTCTCAAAACTGTTGAAATCCTATTGAAAGTTTGAAACTTCTCTCTAGAATTTTCAAAATCCACTTCAACATGTTTACAATTTCACGTCAAAAAATGGCTAAAATTCCAGTTGAAATTTTTCAAAGTCCCTTAAAAAATTTTCCAATTTTCGTCCCAATTCTTCCCATTCCCATTGAAACTTTTCAAATCCCTCTCAAAACTGTTGAAATTCTGTTGAAGCTTTTAAAATTCTCTCTAGAATTTTCAAAATCCATGTCCACATGTTTACAATTTCACGTCAAAATTGCTAAAATTCCAGTTGAAATTTTTTCAAAGTCCCTTAAAAATTTTCCAATTTTTGTCCCAATTCTTCCCATTCCCATTGAAACTTTTCAAATCCCTCTCAAAATTGTGGAAATTCTGTTGAAGCTTTTAAAATTCTCTCCAGAATTTTCAAAATCCATGGCCACATGTTTACAATTTCATGTCAAATTTGCGAAAATTCCAGTTGAAATTTTTTCAAAGTCCCTTAAAAATTTTCCAATTTTTGTCCCAATTCTTCCCATTCCCATTGAAACTTTTCAAATCCCTCTCAAAATTGTAGAAATTCTGTTGAAGCTTTTAAAATTCTCTCTAGAATTTTCAAAATCCATGGCCACATGTTTACAATTTCACGTCAAAAAATGGCTAAAATTCCAGTTGAAATTTTTTCAAAGTCCCTTAAAAATTTTCCAATTTTTGTCCCAATTCTTCCCATTCCCATTGAAACTTTTCAAATCCCTCTCAAAATTGTGGAAATTCTGTTGAAGCTTTTAAAATTCTCTCTAGAATTTTCAAAATCCATGTACACATGTTTACAATTTCACATAAAAAAATGGCTAAAATTCCAGTTGAAATTTTTTCAAAGTCCCTTAATTTTCCAATTTTTGTCCCAATTCTTCCCATTCCCATTGAAACTTTTCAAATCCCTCTCAAAATTGTTGAAATTCTGTTGAAGCTTTTAAAATTCTCTCTAGAATTTTCAAAATCCATGTCCACATGTTTACAATTTCACGTCAAAAAATGGCTAAAATTCCAGTTGAAATTTTTTCAAAGTCCCTTAAAAATTTTCCAATTTTTGTCCCAATTCTTCCCATTCCCATTGAAACTTTTCAAATCCCTCTCAAAATTGTTGAAATTCTCTTGAAGCTTTTAAAATTCTCTCTAGAATTTTCAAAATCCACTTCATCATGTTTACAATTTCACGTCAAAAAATTGCTAAAATTCCAGTTGAAATTTTTTCAAAGTCCCTTCAAAATTTTCCAATTTTTGTCCCAATTCTTCCCATTCCCATTGAAACTTTTCAAATCCCTCTCAAAATTGTTGAAATTCTGTTGAAGCTTTTAAAATTCTCTCTAGAATTTTCAAAATCCATGTCCACATGTTTACAATTTCACGTCAAAAAATGGCTAAAATTCCAGTTGAAATTTTTTCAAAGTCCCTGAAAAATTTTCCAATTTTTGTCCCAATTCTTCCCATTCCCATTGAAACTTTTCAAATCCCTCTCAAAATTGTTGAAATTCTCTTGAAGCTTTTAAAATTCTCTCTAGAATTTTCAAAATCCATGTCCACATGTTTACAATTTCACGTCAAAAAATGGCTAAAATTCCAGTTGAAATTTTTTCAAAGTCCCTGAAAAATTTTCCAATTTTTGTCCCAATTCTTCCCATTCCCATTGAAACTTTTCAAATCCCTCTCAAAATTGTGGAAATTCTGTTGAAGCTTTTAAAATTCTCTCTAGAATTTTCAAAATCCATGTCCACATGTTTACAATTTCACGTCAAAAAATGGCTAAAATTCCAGTTGCAATTTTTTCAAAGTCCCTTAAAAATTTTCCAATTTTTGTCCCAATTCTTCCCATTCCCATTGAAACTTTTCAAATCCCTCTCAAAATTGTGGAAATTCTGTTGAAGCTTTTAAAATTCTCTCTAGAATTTTCAAAATCCATGTCCACATGTTTACAATTTCACGTCAAAAAATGGCTAAAATTCCAGTTGAAATTTTTTCAAAGTCCCTTAAAAATTTTCCAATTTTTGCCCCAATTCTTCCCATTCCCATTGAAACTTTTCAAATCCCTCTCAAAATTGTTGAAATTCTGTTGAAGCTTTTAAAATTCTCTCTAGAATTTTCAAAATCCATGTCCACATGTTTGCAATTTCACGTAAAAAAATGGCTAAAATTCCAGTTGAAATTTTTTCAAAGTCCCTTAAAAATTTTCCAATTTTTGTCCCAATTCTTCCCATTCCCATTGAAACTTTTCAAATCCCTCTCAAAATTGTTGAAATTCTCTTGAAGCTTTTAAAATTCTCTCTAGAATTTTCAAAATCCATGTCCACATGTTTACAATTTCACGTCAAAAAATGGCTAATATTCCAGTTGAAATTTTTTCAAAGTCCCTTAAAAATTTTCCAATTTTCGTCCCAATTCTTCCCATTCCCATTGAAACTTTTCAAATCCCTCTCAAAATTGTTGAAATTCTCTTGAAGCTTTTAAAATTCTCTCTAGAATTTTCAAAATCCATGTCCACATGTTTACAATTTCACGTCAAAAAATGGCTAAAATTCCAGTTGAAATTTTTTCAAAGTCCCTTAAAAATTTTCCAATTTTTGTCCCAATTCTTCCCATTCCCATTGAAACTTTTCAAATCCCTCTCAAAATTGTGGAAATTCTGTTGAAGCTTTTAAAATTCTCTCTAGAATTTTCAAAATCCATGTCCACATGTTTACAATTTCACGTCAAAAAATGGCTAAAATTCCAGTTGAAATTTTTTCAAAGTCCCTTAAAAATTTTCCAATTTTTGCCCCAATTCTTCCCATTCCCATTGAAACTTTTCAAATCCCTCTCAAAATTGTTGAAATTCTGTTGAAGCTTTTAAAATTCTCTCTAGAATTTTCAAAATCCATGTCCACATGTTTGCAATTTCACGTAAAAAAATGGCTAAAATTCCAGTTGAAATTTTTTCAAAGTCCCTTAAAAATTTTCCAATTTTTGTCCCAATTCTTCCCATTCCCATTGAAACTTTTCAAATCCCTCTCAAAATTGTGGAAATTCTGTTGAAGCTTTTAAAATTCTCTCTAGAATTTTCAAAATCCATGTACACATGTTTACAATTTCACATAAAAAAATGGCTAAAATTCCAGTTGAAATTTTTTCAAAGTCCCTTAAAAATTTTCCAATTTTTGTCCCAATTCTTCCCATTCCCATTGAAACTTTTCAAATCCCTCTCAAAATTGTTGAAATTCTGTTGAAGCTTTTAAAATTCTCTCTAGAATTTTCAAAATCCACTTCATCATGTTTACAATTTCACGTCAAAAAATTGCTAAAATTCCAGTTGAAATTTTTTCAAAGTCCCTTAAAAATTTTCCAATTTTTGTCCCAATTCTTCCCATTCCCATTGAATCTTTTCAAATCCCTCTCAAAATTGTAGAAATTCTGTTGAAGCTTTTAAAATTCTCTCTAGAATTTTCAAAATCCATGTCCACATGTTTACAATTTCACGTCAAAAAATGGCTAAAATTCCAGTTGAAATTTTTTCAAAGTCCCTTAAAAATTTTCCAATTTTTGTCCCAATTCTTCCCATTCCCATTGAAACTTTTCAAATCCCTCTCAAAATTGTGGAAATTCTGTTGAAGCTTTTAAAATTCTCTCTAGAATTTTCAAAATCCATGTCCACATGTTTACAATTTCACGTCAAAAAATGGCTAAAATTCCAGTTGAAATTTTTTCAAAGTCCCTGAAAAATTTTCCAATTTTTGTCCCAATTCTTCCCATTCCCATTGAAACTTTTCAAATCCCTCTCAAAATTGTAGAAATTCTGTTGAAGCTTTTAAAATTCTCTCTAGAATTTTCAAAATCCATGTCCACATGTTTACAATTTCACGTCAAAAAATGGCTAAAATTCCAGTTGAAATTTTTTCAAAGTCCCTTAAAAATTTTCCAATTTTTGTCCCAATTCTTCCCATTCCCATTGAAACTTTTCAAATCCCTCTCAAAATTGTTGAAATTCTGTTGAAGCTTTTAAAATTCTCTCTAGAATTTTCAAAATCCATGTCCACATGTTTACAATTTCATGTCAAAAAATGGCTAAAATTCCAGTTGAAATTTTTTCAAAGTCCCTTAAAAATTTTCCAATTTTTGCCCCAATTCTTCCCATTCCCATTGAAACTTTTCAAATCCCTCTCAAAATTGTTGAAATTCTGTTGAAGCTTTTAAAATTCTCTCTAGAATTTTCAAAATCCATGTCCACATGTTTGCAATTTCACGTAAAAAAATGGCTAAAATTCCAGTTGAAATTTTTTCAAAGTCCCTTAAAAATTTTCCAATTTTTGTCCCAATTCTTCCCATTCCCATTGAAACTTTTCAAATCCCTCTCAAAATTGTGGAAATTCTGTTGAAGCTTTTAAAATTCTCTCTAGAATTTTCAAAATCCACTTCATCATGTTTACAATTTCACGTCAAAAAATTGCTAAAATTCCAGTTGAAATTTTTTCAAAGTCCCTTAAAAATTTTCCAATTTTTGTCCCAATTCTTCCCATTCCCATTGAATCTTTTCAAATCCCTCTCAAAATTGTAGAAATTCTGTTGAAGCTTTTAAAATTCTCTCTAGAATTTTCAAAATCCATGTCCACATGTTTACAATTTCACGTCAAAAAATGGCTAAAATTCCAGTTGAAATTTTTTCAAAGTCCCTTAAAAATTTTCCAATTTTTGTCCCAATTCTTCCCATTCCCATTGAAACTTTTCAAATCCCTCTCAAAATTGTTGAAATTCTCTTGAAGCTTTTAAAATTCTCTCTAGAATTTTCAAAATCCATGTCCACATGTTTACAATTTCACGTCAAAAAATGGCTAAAATTCCAGTTGAAATTTTTTCAAAGTCCCTGAAAAATTTTCCAATTTTTGTCCCAATTCTTCCCATTCCCATTGAAACTTTTCAAATCCCTCTCAAAATTGTGGAAATTCTGTTGAAGCTTTTAAAATTCTCTCTAGAATTTTCAAAATCCATGGCCACATGTTTACAATTTCACGTCAAAAAATGGCTAAAATTCCAGTTGAAATTTTTTCAAAGTCCCTGAAAAATTTTCCAATTTTTGTCCCAATTCTTCCCATTCCCATTGAAACTTTTCAAATCCCTCTCAAAATTGTGGAAATTCTGTTGAAGCTTTTAAAATTCTCTCTAGAATTTTCAAAATCCATGTACACATGTTTACAATTTCACATAAAAAAATGGCTAAAATTCCAGTTGCAATTTTTTCAAAGTCCCTTAAAAATTTTCCAATTTTTGTCCCAATTCTTCCCATTCCCATTGAAACTTTTCAAATCCCTCTCAAAATTGTGGAAATTCTGTTGAAGCTTTTAAAATTCTCTCCAGAATTTTCAAAATCCATGGCCACATGTTTACAATTTCACGTCAAAAAATGGCTAAAATTCCAGTTGAAATTTTTTCAAAGTCCCTTAAGAATTTTCCAATTTTTGCCCCAATTCTTCCCATTCCCATTGAAACTTTTCAAATCCCTCTCAAAATTGTTGAAATTCTGTTGAAGCTTTTAAAATTCTCTCTAGAATTTTCAAAATCCATGTCCACATGTTTGCAATTTCACGTAAAAAAATGGCTAAAATTCCAGTTGAAATTTTTTCAAAGTCCCTTAAAAATTTTCCAATTTTTGTCCCAATTCTTCCCATTCCCATTGAAACTTTTCAAATCCCTCTCAAAATTGTGGAAATTCTCTTGAAGCTTTTAAAATTCTCTCTAGAATTTTCAAAATCCATGTCCACATGTTTACAATTTCACATAAAAAAATGGCTAAAATTCCAGTTGAAATTTTTTCAAAGTCCCTTAAAAATTTTCCAATTTTTGTCCCAATTCTTCCCATTCCCATTGAAAATTTTCAAATCCCTCTCAAAATTGTTGAAATCCTATTGAAAGTTTGAAACTTCTCTCTAGAATTTTCAAAATCCACTTCAACATGTTTACAATTTCACGTCAAAAAATGGCTAAAATTCCAGTTGAAATTTTTTCAAAGTCCCTTAAAAATTTTCCAATTTTCGTCCCAATTCTTCCCATTCCCATTGAAACTTTTCAAATCCCTCTCAAAACTGTTGAAATTCTCTTGAAGCTTTTAAAATTCTCTCTAGAATTTTCAAAATCCATGTCCACATGTTTACAATTTCACGTCAAAATTGCTAAAATTCCAGTTGAAATTTTTTCAAAGTCCCTTAAAAATTTTCCAATTTTTGTCCCAATTCTTCCCATTCCCATTGAAACTTTTCAAATCCCTCTCAAAATTGTGGAAATTCTGTTGAAGCTTTTAAAATTCTCTCTAGAATTTTCAAAATCCATGTCCACATGTTTACAATTTCACGTCAAAAAATGGCTAAAATTCCAGTTGCAATTTTTTCAAAGTCCCTTAAAAATTTTCCAATTTTTGTCCCAATTCTTCCCATTCCCATTGAAACTTTTCAAATCCCTCTCAAAATTGTGGAAATTCTGTTGAAGCTTTTAAAATTCTCTCTAGAATTTTCAAAATCCATGTCCACATGTTTACAATTTCACGTCAAAAAATGGCTAAAATTCCAGTTGAAATTTTTTCAAAGTCCCTTAAAAATTTTCCAATTTTTGCCCCAATTCTTCCCATTCCCATTGAAACTTTTCAAATCCCTCTCAAAATTGTTGAAATTCTGTTGAAGCTTTTAAAATTCTCTCTAGAATTTTCAAAATCCATGTCCACATGTTTGCAATTTCACGTAAAAAAATGGCTAAAATTCCAGTTGAAATTTTTTCAAAGTCCCTGAAAAATTTTCCAATTTTTGTCCCAATTCTTCCCATTCCCATTGAAACTTTTCAAATCCCTCTCAAAATTGTTGAAATTCTCTTGAAGCTTTTAAAATTCTCTCTAGAATTTTCAAAATCCATGTCCACATGTTTACAATTTCACGTCAAAAAATGGCTAATATTCCAGTTGAAATTTTTTCAAAGTCCCTTAAAAATTTTCCAATTTTTGTCCCAATTCTTCCCATTCCCATTGAAACTTTTCAAATCCCTCTCAAAATTGTGGAAATTCTGTTGAAGCTTTTAAAATTCTCTCTAGAATTTTCAAAATCCATGTCCACATGTTTACAATTTCACGTCAAAAAATGGCTAAAATTCCAGTTGAAATTTTTTCAAAGTCCCTTAAAAATTTTCCAATTTTTGTCCCAATTCTTCCCATTCCCATTGAAACTTTTCAAATCCCTCTCAAAATTGTTGAAATTCTGTTGAAGCTTTTAAAATTCTCTCTAGAATTTTCAAAATCCATGTCCACATGTTTGCAATTTCACGTAAAAAAATGGCTAAAATTCCAGTTGAAATTTTTTCAAAGTCCCTTAAAAATTTTCCAATTTTTGTCCCAATTCTTCCCATTCCCATTGAAACTTTTCAAATCCCTCTCAAAATTGTGGAAATTCTGTTGAAGCTTTTAAAATTCTCTCTAGAATTTTCAAAATCCATGTACACATGTTTACAATTTCACATAAAAAAATGGCTAAAATTCCAGTTGAAATTTTTTCAAAGTCCCTTAAAAATTTTCCAATTTTTGTCCCAATTCTTCCCATTCCCATTGAAACTTTTCAAATCCCTCTCAAAATTGTTGAAATTCTGTTGAAGCTTTTAAAATTCTCTCTAGAATTTTCAAAATCCATGTCCACATGTTTACAATTTCACGTCAAAAAATGGCTAAAATTCCAGTTGAAATTTTTTCAAAGTCCCTTAAAAATTTTCCAATTTTTGTCCCAATTCTTCCCATTCCCATTGAAACTTTTCAAATCCCTCTCAAAATTGTTGAAATTCTGTTGAAGCTTTTAAAATTCTCTCTAGAATTTTCAAAATCCACTTCATCATGTTTACAATTTCACGTCAAAAAATTGTTAAAATTCCAGTTGAAATTTTTTCAAAGTCCCTTAAAAATTTTCCAATTTTTGTCCCAATTCTTCCCATTCCCATTGAATCTTTTCAAATCCCTCTCAAAATTGTAGAAATTCTGTTGAAGCTTTTAAAATTCTCTCTAGAATTTTCAAAATCCATGTCCACATGTTTACAATTTCACGTCAAAAAATGGCTAAAATTCCAGTTGAAATTTTTTCAAAGTCCCTTAAAAATTTCCAATTTTTGTCCCAATTCTTCCCATTCCCATTGAAACTTTTCAAATCCCTCTCAAAATTGTTGAAATTCTCTTGAAGCTTTTAAAATTCTCTCTAGAATTTTCAAAATCCATGTCCACATGTTTACAATTTCACGTCAAAAAATGGCTAAAATTCCAGTTGAAATTTTTTCAAAGTCCCTGAAAAATTTTCCAATTTTTGTCCCAATTCTTCCCATTCCCATTGAAACTTTTCAAATCCCTCTCAAAATTGTTGAAATTCTCTTGAAGCTTTTAAAATTCTCTCTAGAATTTTCAAAATCCATGTCCACATGTTTACAATTTCACGTCAAAAAATGGCTAAAATTCCAGTTGAAATTTTTTCAAAGTCCCTGAAAAATTTTCCAATTTTTGTCCCAATTCTTCCCATTCCCATTGAAACTTTTCAAATCCCTCTCAAAATTGTGGAAATTCTGTTGAAGCTTTTAAAATTCTCTCTAGAATTTTCAAAATCCATGTCCACATGTTTACAATTTCACGTCAAAAAATGGCTAAAATTCCAGTTGCAATTTTTTCAAAGTCCCTTAAAAATTTTCCAATTTTTGTCCCAATTCTTCCCATTCCCATTGAAACTTTTCAAATCCCTCTCAAAATTGTGGAAATTCTGTTGAAGCTTTTAAAATTCTCTCTAGAATTTTCAAAATCCATGTCCACATGTTTACAATTTCACGTCAAAAAATGGCTAAAATTCCAGTTGAAATTTTTTCAAAGTCCCTTAAAAATTTTCCAATTTTTGCCCCAATTCTTCCCATTCCCATTGAAACTTTTCAAATCCCTCTCAAAATTGTTGAAATTCTGTTGAAGCTTTTAAAATTCTCTCTAGAATTTTCAAAATCCATGTCCACATGTTTGCAATTTCACGTAAAAAAATGGCTAAAATTCCAGTTGAAATTTTTTCAAAGTCCCTTAAAAATTTTCCAATTTTTGTCCCAATTCTTCCCATTCCCATTGAAACTTTTCAAATCCCTCTCAAAATTGTTGAAATTCTCTTGAAGCTTTTAAAATTCTCTCTAGAATTTTCAAAATCCATGTCCACATGTTTACAATTTCACGTCAAAAAATGGCTAATATTCCAGTTGAAATTTTTTCAAAGTCCCTGAAAAATTTTCCAATTTTCGTCCCAATTCTTCCCATTCCCATTGAAACTTTTCAAATCCCTCTCAAAATTGTTGAAATTCTGTTGAAGCTTTTAAAATTCTCTCTAGAATTTTCAAAGTCCATGTCCACATGTTTACAATTTCACGTCAAAAAATGGCTAAAATTCCAGTTGCAATTTTTTCAAAGTCCCTTAAAAATTTTCCAATTTTTGTCCCAATTCTTCCCATTCCCATTGAAACTTTTCAAATCCCTCTCAAAATTGTGGAAATTCTCTTGAAGCTTTTAAAATTCTCTCTAGAATTTTCAAAATCCATGTACACATGTTTACAATTTCACGTCAAAAAATGGCTAAAATTCCAGTTGAAATTTTTTCAAAGTCCCTTAAAAATTTTCCAATTTTTGTCCCAATTCTTCCCATTCCCATTGAAAATTTTCAAATCCCTCTCAAAATTGTTGAAATCCTATTGAAAGTTTGAAACTTCTCTCTAGAATTTTCAAAATCCACTTCAACATGTTTACAATTTCACGTCAAAAAATGGCTAAAATTCCAGTTGAAATTTTTTCAAAGTCCCTTAAAAATTTTCCAATTTTCGTCCCAATTCTTCCCATTCCCATTTAAACTTTTCAAATCCCTCTCAAAACTGTTGAAATTCTCTTGAAGCTTTTAAAATTCTCTCTAGAATTTTCAAAATCCATGTCCACATGTTTACAATTTCACGTCAAAATTGCTAAAATTGCAGTTGAAATTTTTTCAAAGTCCCTGAAAAATTTTCCAATTTTTGTCCCAATTCTTCCCATTCCCATTGAAACTTTTCAAATCCCTCTCAAAATTGTGGAAATTCTGTTGAAGCTTTTAAAATTCTCTCTAGAATTTTCAAAATCCATGTCCACATGTTTACAATTTCACGTCAAAAAATGGCTAAAATTCCAGTTGAAATTTTTTCAAAGTCCCTTAAAAATTTTCCAATTTTTGTCCCAATTCTTCCCATTCCCATTGAAACTTTTCAAATCCCTCTCAAAATTGTTGAAATTCTGTTGAAGCTTTTAAAATTCTCTCTAGAATTTTCAAAATCCATGTCCACATGTTTACAATTTCACGTCAAAAAATGGCTAAAATTCCAGTTGAAATTTTTTCAAAGTCCCTTAAAAATTTTCCAATTTTTGTCCCAATTCTTCCCATTCCCATTGAAACTTTTCAAATCCCTCTCAAAACTGTTGAAATCCTATTGAAAGTTTGAAACTTCTCTCTAGAGTTTTCAAAATCCACTTCAACATGTTTACAATTTCACGTCAAAAAATGGCTAAAATTCCAGTTGAAATTTTTTCAAAGTCCCTTAAAAATTTTCCAATTTTCGTCCCAATTCTTCCCATTCCCATTGAAACTTTTCAAATCCCTCTCAAAATTGTAGAAATTCTGTTGAAGCTTTTAAAATTCTCTCTAGAATTTTCAAAATCCATGTCCACATGTTTACAATTTCACGTCAAAATTGCTAAAATTCCAGTTGAAATTTTTTCAAAGTCCCTTAAAAATTTTCCAATTTTTGTCCCAATTCTTCCCATTCCCATTGAAACTTTTCAAATCCCTCTCAAAATTGTGGAAATTCTGTTGAAGCTTTTAAAATTCTCTCCAGAATTTTCAAAATCCATGGCCACATGTTTACAATTTCATGTCAAATTTGCAAAAATTCCAGTTGAAATTTTTTCAAAGTCCCTGAAAAATTTTCCAATTTTTGTCCCAATTCTTCCCATTCCCATTGAAACTTTTCAAATCCCTCTCAAAATTGTAGAAATTCTGTTGAAGCTTTTAAAATTCTCTCTAGAATTTTCAAAATCCATGGCCACATGTTTACAATTTCACGTCAAAAAATGGCTAAAATTCCAGTTGAAATTTTTTCAAAGTCCCTTAAAAATTTTCCAATTTTTGTCCCAATTCTTCCCATTCCCATTGAAACTTTTCAAATCCCTCTCAAAATTGTGGAAATTCTGTTGAAGCTTTTAAAATTCTCTCTAGAATTTTCAAAATCCATGTCCACATGTTTACAATTTCACATAAAAAAATGGCTAAAATTCCAGTTGAAATTTTTTCAAAGTCCCTTAAAAATTTTCCAATTTTTGGCCCAATTCTTCCCATTCCCATTGAAACTTTTCAAATCCCTCTCAAAATTGTTGAAATTCTGTTGAAGCTTTTAAAATTCTCTCTAGAATTTTCAAAATCCATGTCCACATGTTTACAATTTCACGTCAAAAAATGGCTAAAATTCCAGTTGAAATTTTTTCAAAGTCCCTTAAAAATTTTCCAATTTTTGTCCCAATTCTTCCCATTCCCATTGAAACTTTTCAAATCCCTCTCAAAATTGTTGAAATTCTGTTGAAGCTTTTAAAATTCTCTCTAGAATTTTCAAAATCCACTTCATCATGTTTACAATTTCACGTCAAAAAATTGTTAAAATTCCAGTTGAAATTTTTTCAAAGTCCCTTAAAAATTTTCCAATTTTTGTCCCAATTCTTCCCATTCCCATTGAATCTTTTCAAATCCCTCTCAAAATTGTAGAAATTCTGTTGAAGCTTTTAAAATTCTCTCTAGAATTTTCAAAATCCATGTCCACATGTTTACAATTTCACGTCAAAAAATGGCTAAAATTCCAGTTGAAATTTTTTCAAAGTCCCTTAAAAATTTCCAATTTTTGTCCCAATTCTTCCCATTCCCATTGAAACTTTTCAAATCCCTCTCAAAATTGTTGAAATTCTCTTGAAGCTTTTAAAATTCTCTCTAGAATTTTCAAAATCCATGTCCACATGTTTACAATTTCACGTCAAAAAATGGCTAAAATTCCAGTTGAAATTTTTTCAAAGTCCCTGAAAAATTTTCCAATTTTTGTCCCAATTCTTCCCATTCCCATTGAAACTTTTCAAATCCCTCTCAAAATTGTTGAAATTCTCTTGAAGCTTTTAAAATTCTCTCTAGAATTTTCAAAATCCATGTCCACATGTTTACAATTTCACGTCAAAAAATGGCTAAAATTCCAGTTGAAATTTTTTCAAAGTCCCTGAAAAATTTTCCAATTTTTGTCCCAATTCTTCCCATTCCCATTGAAACTTTTCAAATCCCTCTCAAAATTGTGGAAATTCTGTTGAAGCTTTTAAAATTCTCTCTAGAATTTTCAAAATCCATGTCCACATGTTTACAATTTCACGTCAAAAAATGGCTAAAATTCCAGTTGCAATTTTTTCAAAGTCCCTTAAAAATTTTCCAATTTTTGTCCCAATTCTTCCCATTCCCATTGAAACTTTTCAAATCCCTCTCAAAATTGTGGAAATTCTGTTGAAGCTTTTAAAATTCTCTCTAGAATTTTCAAAATCCATGTCCACATGTTTACAATTTCACGTCAAAAAATGGCTAAAATTCCAGTTGAAATTTTTTCAAAGTCCCTTAAAAATTTTCCAATTTTTGTCCCAATTCTTCCCATTCCCATTGAAACTTTTCAAATCCCTCTCAAAATTGTTGAAATTCTCTTGAAGCTTTTAAAATTCTCTCTAGAATTTTCAAAATCCATGTCCACATGTTTGCAATTTCACGTAAAAAAATGGCTAAAATTCCAGTTGAAATTTTTTCAAAGTCCCTTAAAAATTTTCCAATTTTTGTCCCAATTCTTCCCATTCCCATTGAAACTTTTCAAATCCCTCTCAAAATTGTTGAAATTCTCTTGAAGCTTTTAAAATTCTCTCTAGAATTTTCAAAATCCATGTCCACATGTTTACAATTTCACGTCAAAAAATGGCTAATATTCCAGTTGAAATTTTTTCAAAGTCCCTGAAAAATTTTCCAATTTTCGTCCCAATTCTTCCCATTCCCATTGAAACTTTTCAAATCCCTCTCAAAATTGTTGAAATTCTGTTGAAGCTTTTAAAATTCTCTCTAGAATTTTCAAAGTCCATGTCCACATGTTTACAATTTCACGTCAAAAAATGGCTAAAATTCCAGTTGCAATTTTTTCAAAGTCCCTTAAAAATTTTCCAATTTTTGTCCCAATTCTTCCCATTCCCATTGAAACTTTTCAAATCCCTCTCAAAATTGTGGAAATTCTCTTGAAGCTTTTAAAATTCTCTCTAGAATTTTCAAAATCCATGTCCACATGTTTACAATTTCACGTCAAAAAATGGCTAAAATTCCAGTTGAAATTTTTTCAAAGTCCCTTAAAAATTTTCCAATTTTTGTCCCAATTCTTCCCATTCCCATTGAAAATTTTCAAATCCCTCTCAAAATTGTTGAAATCCTATTGAAAGTTTGAAACTTCTCTCTAGAATTTTCAAAATCCACTTCAACATGTTTACAATTTCACGTCAAAAAATGGCTAAAATTCCAGTTGAAATTTTTTCAAAGTCCCTTAAAAATTTTCCAATTTTCGTCCCAATTCTTCCCATTCCCATTTAAACTTTTCAAATCCCTCTCAAAACTGTTGAAATTCTCTTGAAGCTTTTAAAATTCTCTCTAGAATTTTCAAAATCCATGTCCACATGTTTACAATTTCACGTCAAAATTGCTAAAATTGCAGTTGAAATTTTTTCAAAGTCCCTTAAAAATTTTCCAATTTTTGTCCCAATTCTTCCCATTCCCATTGAAACTTTTCAAATCCCTCTCAAAATTGTGGAAATTCTGTTGAAGCTTTTAAAATTCTCTCTAGAATTTTCAAAATCCATGTCCACATGTTTACAATTTCACGTCAAAAAATGGCTAAAATTCCAGTTGAAATTTTTTCAAAGTCCCTTAAAAATTTTCCAATTTTTGTCCCAATTCTTCCCATTCCCATTGAAACTTTTCAAATCCCTCTCAAAATTGTTGAAATTCTGTTGAAGCTTTTAAAATTCTCTCTAGAATTTTCAAAATCCATGTCCACATGTTTACAATTTCACGTCAAAAAATGGCTAAAATTCCAGTTGAAATTTTTTCAAAGTCCCTTAAAAATTTTCCAATTTTTGTCCCAATTCTTCCCATTCCCATTGAAACTTTTCAAATCCCTCTCAAAACTGTTGAAATCCTATTGAAAGTTTGAAACTTCTCTCTAGAGTTTTCAAAATCCACTTCAACATGTTTACAATTTCACGTCAAAAAATGGCTAAAATTCCAGTTGAAATTTTTTCAAAGTCCCTTAAAAATTTTCCAATTTTCGTCCCAATTCTTCCCATTCCCATTGAAACTTTTCAAATCCCTCTCAAAACTGTTGAAATTCTGTTGAAGCTTTTAAAATTCTCTCTAGAATTTTCAAAATCCATGTCCACATGTTTACAATTTCACGTCAAAATTGCTAAAATTCCAGTTGAAATTTTTTCAAAGTCCCTTAAAAATTTTCCAATTTTTGTCCCAATTCTTCCCATTCCCATTGAAACTTTTCAAATCCCTCTCAAAATTGTGGAAATTCTGTTGAAGCTTTTAAAATTCTCTCCAGAATTTTCAAAATCCATGGCCACATGTTTACAATTTCATGTCAAATTTGCGAAAATTCCAGTTGAAATTTTTTCAAAGTCCCTGAAAAATTTTCCAATTTTTGTCCCAATTCTTCCCATTCCCATTGAAACTTTTCAAATCCCTCTCAAAATTGTAGAAATTCTGTTGAAGCTTTTAAAATTCTCTCTAGAATTTTCAAAATCCATGGCCACATGTTTACAATTTCACGTCAAAAAATGGCTAAAATTCCAGTTGAAATTTTTTCAAAGTCCCTTAAAAATTTTCCAATTTTTGTCCCAATTCTTCCCATTCCCATTGAAACTTTTCAAATCCCTCTCAAAATTGTGGAAATTCTGTTGAAGCTTTTAAAATTCTCTCTAGAATTTTCAAAATCCATGTCCACATGTTTACAATTTCACATAAAAAAATGGCTAAAATTCCAGTTGAAATTTTTTCAAAGTCCCTTAAAAATTTTCCAATTTTTGGCCCAATTCTTCCCATTCCCATTGAAACTTTTCAAATCCCTCTCAAAATTGTTGAAATTCTGTTGAAGCTTTTAAAATTCTCTCTAGAATTTTCAAAATCCATGTCCACATGTTTACAATTTCACGTCAAAAAATGGCTAAAATTCCAGTTGAAATTTTTTCAAAGTCCCTTAAAAATTTTCCAATTTTTGTCCCAATTCTTCCCATTCCCATTGAAACTTTTCAAATCCCTCTCTAAATTGTTGAAATTCTGTTGAAGCTTTTAAAATTCTCTCTAGAATTTTCAAAATCCACTTCATCATGTTTACAATTTCACGTCAAAAAATTGTTAAAATTCCAGTTGAAATTTTTTCAAAGTCCCTTAAAAATTTTCCAATTTTTGTCCCAATTCTTCCCATTCCCATTGAATCTTTTCAAATCCCTCTCAAAATTGTAGAAATTCTGTTGAAGCTTTTAAAATTCTCTCTAGAATTTTCAAAATCCATGTCCACATGTTTACAATTTCACGTCAAAAAATGGCTAAAATTCCAGTTGAAATTTTTTCAAAGTCCCTTAAAAATTTCCAATTTTTGTCCCAATTCTTCCCATTCCCATTGAAACTTTTCAAATCCCTCTCAAAATTGTTGAAATTCTCTTGAAGCTTTTAAAATTCTCTCTAGAATTTTCAAAATCCATGTCCACATGTTTACAATTTCACGTCAAAAAATGGCTAAAATTCCAGTTGAAATTTTTTCAAAGTCCCTGAAAAATTTTCCAATTTTTGTCCCAATTCTTCCCATTCCCATTGAAACTTTTCAAATCCCTCTCAAAATTGTTGAAATTCTCTTGAAGCTTTTAAAATTCTCTCTAGAATTTTCAAAATCCATGTCCACATGTTTACAATTTCACGTCAAAAAATGGCTAAAATTCCAGTTGAAATTTTTTCAAAGTCCCTGAAAAATTTTCCAATTTTTGTCCCAATTCTTCCCATTCCCATTGAAACTTTTCAAATCCCTCTCAAAATTGTGGAAATTCTGTTGAAGCTTTTAAAATTCTCTCTAGAATTTTCAAAATCCATGTCCACATGTTTACAATTTCACGTCAAAAAATGGCTAAAATTCCAGTTGCAATTTTTTCAAAGTCCCTTAAAAATTTTCCAATTTTTGTCCCAATTCTTCCCATTCCCATTGAAACTTTTCAAATCCCTCTCAAAATTGTGGAAATTCTGTTGAAGCTTTTAAAATTCTCTCCAGAATTTTCAAAATCCATGGCCACATGTTTACAATTTCATGTCAAATTTGCGAAAATTCCAGTTGAAATTTTTTCAAAGTCCCTGAAAAATTTTCCAATTTTTGTCCCAATTCTTCCCATTCCCATTGAAACTTTTCAAATCCCTCTCAAAATTGTAGAAATTCTGTTGAAGCTTTTAAAATTCTCTCTAGAATTTTCAAAATCCATGGCCACATGTTTACAATTTCACGTCAAAAAATGGCTAAAATTCCAGTTGAAATTTTTTCAAAGTCCCTTAAAAATTTTCCAATTTTTGTCCCAATTCTTCCCATTCCCATTGAAACTTTTCAAATCCCTCTCAAAATTGTGGAAATTCTGTTGAAGCTTTTAAAATTCTCTCTAGAATTTTCAAAATCCATGTCCACATGTTTACAATTTCACATAAAAAAATGGCTAAAATTCCAGTTGAAATTTTTTCAAAGTCCCTTAAAAATTTTCCAATTTTTGGCCCAATTCTTCCCATTCCCATTGAAACTTTTCAAATCCCTCTCAAAATTGTTGAAATTCTGTTGAAGCTTTTAAAATTCTCTCTAGAATTTTCAAAATCCATGTCCACATGTTTACAATTTCACGTCAAAAAATGGCTAAAATTCCAGTTGAAATTTTTTCAAAGTCCCTGAAAAATTTTCCAATTTTTGTCCCAATTCTTCCCATTCCCATTGAAACTTTTCAAATCCCTCTCAAAATTGTTGAAATTCTGTTGAAGCTTTTAAAATTCTCTCTAGAATTTTCAAAATCCACTTCATCATGTTTACAATTTCACGTCAAAAAATTGTTAAAATTCCAGTTGAAATTTTTTCAAAGTCCCTTAAAAATTTTCCAATTTTTGTCCCAATTCTTCCCATTCCCATTGAATCTTTTCAAATCCCTCTCAAAATTGTAGAAATTCTGTTGAAGCTTTTAAAATTCTCTCTAGAATTTTCAAAATCCATGTCCACATGTTTACAATTTCACGTCAAAAAATGGCTAAAATTCCAGTTGAAATTTTTTCAAAGTCCCTTAAAAATTTCCAATTTTTGTCCCAATTCTTCCCATTCCCATTGAAACTTTTCAAATCCCTCTCAAAATTGTTGAAATTCTCTTGAAGCTTTTAAAATTCTCTCTAGAATTTTCAAAATCCATGTCCACATGTTTACAATTTCACGTCAAAAAATGGCTAAAATTCCAGTTGAAATTTTTTCAAAGTCCCTGAAAAATTTTCCAATTTTTGTCCCAATTCTTCCCATTCCCATTGAAACTTTTCAAATCCCTCTCAAAATTGTTGAAATTCTCTTGAAGCTTTTAAAATTCTCTCTAGAATTTTCAAAATCCATGTCCACATGTTTACAATTTCACGTCAAAAAATGGCTAAAATTCCAGTTGAAATTTTTTCAAAGTCCCTGAAAAATTTTCCAATTTTTGTCCCAATTCTTCCCATTCCCATTGAAACTTTTCAAATCCCTCTCAAAATTGTGGAAATTCTGTTGAAGCTTTTAAAATTCTCTCTAGAATTTTCAAAATCCATGTCCACATGTTTACAATTTCACGTCAAAAAATGGCTAAAATTCCAGTTGAAATTTTTTCAAAGTCCCTTAAAAATTTTCCAATTTTTGTCCCAATTCTTCCCATTCCCATTGAAACTTTTCAAATCCCTCTCAAAATTGTGGAAATTCTGTTGAAGCTTTTAAAATTCTCTCTAGAATTTTCAAAATCCATGTCCACATGTTTACAATTTCACGTCAAAAAATGGCTAAAATTCCAGTTGAAATTTTTTCAAAGTCCCTTAAAAATTTTCCAATTTTTGTCCCAATTCTTCCCATTCCCATTGAAACTTTTCAAATCCCTCTCAAAATTGTGGAAATTCTGTTGAAGCTTTTAAAATTCTCTCTAGAATTTTCAAAATCCATGTCCACATGTTTACAATTTCACGTCAAAAAATGGCTAAAATTCCAGTTGAAATTTTTTCAAAGTCCCTTAAAAATTTTCCAATTTTTGCCCCAATTCTTCCCATTCCCATTGAAACTTTTCAAATCCCTCTCAAAATTGTTGAAATTCTCTTGAAGCTTTTAAAATTCTCTCTAGAATTTTCAAAGTCCATGTCCACATGTTTACAATTTCACGTCAAAAAATGGCTAAAATTCCAGTTGCAATTTTTTCAAAGTCCCTTAAAAATTTTCCAATTTTTGTCCCAATTCTTCCCATTCCCATTGAAACTTTTCAAATCCCTCTCAAAATTGTGGAAATTCTCTTGAAGCTTTTAAAATTCTCTCTAGAATTTTCAAAATCCATGTCCACATGTTTACAATTTCACATAAAAAAATGGCTAAAATTCCAGTTGAAATTTTTCAAAGTCCCTTAAAAATTTTCCAATTTTTGTCCCAATTCTTCCCATTCCCATTGAAAATTTTCAAATCCCTCTCAAAATTGTTGAAATCCTATTGAAAGTTTGAAACTTCTCTCTAGAATTTTCAAAATCCACTTCAACATGTTTACAATTTCACGTCAAAAAATGGCTAAAATTCCAGTTGAAATTTTTTCAAAGTCCCTTAAAAATTTTCCAATTTTCGTCCCAATTCTTCCCATTCCCATTGAAACTTTTCAAATCCCTCTCAAAACTGTTGAAATTCTGTTGAAGCTTTTAAAATTCTCTCTAGAATTTTCAAAATCCATGTCCACATGTTTACAATTTCACGTCAAAATTGCTAAAATTCCAGTTGAAATTTTTTCAAAGTCCCTTAAAAATTTTCCAATTTTTGTCCCAATTCTTCCCATTCCCATTGAAACTTTTCAAATCCCTCTCAAAATTGTGGAAATTCTGTTGAAGCTTTTAAAATTCTCTCTAGAATTTTCAAAATCCATGTCCACATGTTTACAATTTCACGTCAAAAAATGGCTAAAATTCCAGTTGAAATTTTTTCAAAGTCCCTTAAAAATTTTCCAATTTTTGTCCCAATTCTTCCCATTCCCATTGAAACTTTTCAAATCCCTCTCAAAATTGTGGAAATTCTGTTGAAGCTTTTAAAATTCTCTCTAGAATTTTCAAAATCCATGTCCACATGTTTACAATTTCACGTCAAAAAATGGCTAAAATTCCAGTTGAAATTTTTTCAAAGTCCCTTAAAAATTTTCCAATTTTTGGCCCAATTCTTCCCATTCCCATTGAATCTTTTCAAATCCCTCTCAAAACTGTTGAAATCCTATTGAAAGTTTGAAACTTCTCTCTAGAATTTTCAAAATCCACTTCAACATGTTTACAATTTCACGTCAAAAAATGGCTAAAATTCCAGTTGAAATTTTTTCAAAGTCCCTTAAAAATTTTCCAATTTTCGTCCCAATTCTTCCCATTCCCATTGAAACTTTTCAAATCCCTCTCAAAACTGTTGAAATTCTGTTGAAGCTTTTAAAATTCTCTCTAGAATTTTCAAAATCCATGTCCACATGTTTACAATTTCACGTCAAAATTGCTAAAATTCCAGTTGAAATTTTTTCAAAGTCCCTTAAAAATTTTCCAATTTTTGTCCCAATTCTTCCCATTCCCATTGAAACTTTTCAAATCCCTCTCAAAATTGTGGAAATTCTGTTGAAGCTTTTAAAATTCTCTCCAGAATTTTCAAAATCCATGGCCACATGTTTACAATTTCATGTCAAATTTGCGAAAATTCCAGTTGAAATTTTTTCAAAGTCCCTGAAAAATTTTCCAATTTTTGTCCCAATTCTTCCCATTCCCATTGAAACTTTTCAAATCCCTCTCAAAATTGTTGAAATTCTCTTGAAGCTTTTAAAATTCTCTCTAGAATTTTCAAAATCCATGGCCACATGTTTACAATTTCACGTCAAAAAATGGCTAAAATTCCAGTTGAAATTTTTTCAAAGTCCCTTAAAAATTTTCCAATTTTTGTCCCAATTCTTCCCATTCCCATTGAAACTTTTCAAATCCCTCTCAAAATTGTTGAAATTCTGTTGAAGCTTTTAAAATTCTCTCTAGAATTTTCAAAATCCACTTCATCATGTTTACAATTTCACGTCAAAAAATTGTTAAAATTCCAGTTGAAATTTTTTCAAAGTCCCTTAAAAATTTTCCAATTTTTGTCCCAATTCTTCCCATTCCCATTGAATCTTTTCAAATCCCTCTCAAAATTGTAGAAATTCTGTTGAAGCTTTTAAAATTCTCTCTAGAATTTTCAAAATCCATGTCCACATGTTTACAATTTCACGTCAAAAAATGGCTAAAATTCCAGTTGAAATTTTTTCAAAGTCCCTTAAAAATTTCCAATTTTTGTCCCAATTCTTCCCATTCCCATTGAAACTTTTCAAATCCCTCTCAAAATTGTTGAAATTCTCTTGAAGCTTTTAAAATTCTCTCTAGAATTTTCAAAATCCATGTCCACATGTTTACAATTTCACGTCAAAAAATGGCTAAAATTCCAGTTGAAATTTTTTCAAAGTCCCTGAAAAATTTTCCAATTTTTGTCCCAATTCTTCCCATTCCCATTGAAACTTTTCAAATCCCTCTCAAAATTGTTGAAATTCTCTTGAAGCTTTTAAAATTCTCTCTAGAATTTTCAAAATCCATGTCCACATGTTTACAATTTCACGTCAAAAAATGGCTAAAATTCCAGTTGAAATTTTTTCAAAGTCCCTGAAAAATTTTCCAATTTTTGTCCCAATTCTTCCCATTCCATTGAAACTTTTCAAATCCCTCTCAAAATTGTGGAAATTCTGTTGAAGCTTTTAAAATTCTCTCTAGAATTTTCAAAATCCATGTCCACATGTTTACAATTTCACGTCAAAAAATGGCTAAAATTCCAGTTGAAATTTTTTCAAAGTCCCTGAAAAATTTTCCAATTTTTGTCCCAATTCTTCCCATTCCCATTGAAACTTTTCAAATCCCTCTCAAAATTGTGGAAATTCTGTTGAAGCTTTTAAAATTCTCTCTAGAATTTTCAAAATCCATGTCCACATGTTTACAATTTCACGTCAAAAAATGGCTAAAATTCCAGTTGAAATTTTTTCAAAGTCCCTTAAAAATTTTCCAATTTTTGCCCCAATTCTTCCCATTCCCATTGAAACTTTTCAAATCCCTCTCAAAATTGTTGAAATTCTGTTGAAGCTTTTAAAATTCTCTCTAGAATTTTCAAAATCCATGTCCACATGTTTGCAATTTCACGTAAAAAAATGGCTAAAATTCCAGTTGAAATTTTTTCAAAGTCCCTTAAAAATTTTCCAATTTTTGTCCCAATTCTTCCCATTCCCATTGAAACTTTTCAAATCCCTCTCAAAATTGTTGAAATTCTCTTGAAGCTTTTAAAATTCTCTCTAGAATTTTCAAAATCCATGTCCACATGTTTACAATTTCACGTCAAAAAATGGCTAATATTCCAGTTGAAATTTTTTCAAAGTCCCTGAAAAATTTTCCAATTTTCGTCCCAATTCTTCCCATTCCCATTGAAACTTTTCAAATCCCTCTCAAAATTGTTGAAATTCTGTTGAAGCTTTTAAAATTCTCTCTAGAATTTTCAAAGTCCATGTCCACATGTTTACAATTTCACGTCAAAAAATGGCTAAAATTCCAGTTGCAATTTTTTCAAAGTCCCTTAAAAATTTTCCAATTTTTGTCCCAATTCTTCCCATTCCCATTGAAACTTTTCAAATCCCTCTCAAAATTGTGGAAATTCTCTTGAAGCTTTTAAAATTCTCTCTAGAATTTTCAAAATCCATGTACACATGTTTACAATTTCACGTCAAAAAATGGCTAAAATTCCAGTTGAAATTTTTTCAAAGTCCCTTAAAAATTTTCCAATTTTTGTCCCAATTCTTCCCATTCCCATTGAAAATTTTCAAATCCCTCTCAAAATTGTTGAAATCCTATTGAAAGTTTGAAACTTCTCTCTAGAATTTTCAAAATCCACTTCAACATGTTTACAATTTCACGTCAAAAAATGGCTAAAATTCCAGTTGAAATTTTTTCAAAGTCCCTTAAAAATTTTCCAATTTTCGTCCCAATTCTTCCCATTCCCATTTAAACTTTTCAAATCCCTCTCAAAACTGTTGAAATTCTCTTGAAGCTTTTAAAATTCTCTCTAGAATTTTCAAAATCCATGTCCACATGTTTACAATTTCACGTCAAAATTGCTAAAATTGCAGTTGAAATTTTTTCAAAGTCCCTTAAAAATTTTCCAATTTTTGTCCCAATTCTTCCCATTCCCATTGAAACTTTTCAAATCCCTCTCAAAATTGTGGAAATTCTGTTGAAGCTTTTAAAATTCTCTCTAGAATTTTCAAAATCCATGTCCACATGTTTACAATTTCACGTCAAAAAATGGCTAAAATTCCAGTTGAAATTTTTTCAAAGTCCCTTAAAAATTTTCCAATTTTTGTCCCAATTCTTCCCATTCCCATTGAAACTTTTCAAATCCCTCTCAAAATTGTGGAAATTCTCTTGAAGCTTTTAAAATTCTCTCTAGAATTTTCAAAATCCATGTCCACATGTTTACAATTTCACGTCAAAAAATGGCTAAAATTCCAGTTGAAATTTTTTCAAAGTCCCTTAAAAATTTTCCAATTTTTGTCCCAATTCTTCCCATTCCCATTGAAACTTTTCAAATCCCTCTCAAAACTGTTGAAATCCTATTGAAAGTTTGAAACTTCTCTCTAGAGTTTTCAAAATCCACTTCAACATGTTTACAATTTCACGTCAAAAAATGGCTAAAATTCCAGTTGAAATTTTTTCAAAGTCCCTTAAAAATTTTCCAATTTTCGTCCCAATTCTTCCCATTCCCATTGAAACTTTTCAAATCCCTCTCAAAACTGTTGAAATTCTGTTGAAGCTTTTAAAATTCTCTCTAGAATTTTCAAAATCCATGTCCACATGTTTACAATTTCACGTCAAAATTGCTAAAATTCCAGTTGAAATTTTTTCAAAGTCCCTTAAAAATTTTCCAATTTTTGTCCCAATTCTTCCCATTCCCATTGAAACTTTTCAAATCCCTCTCAAAATTGTGGAAATTCTGTTGAAGCTTTTAAAATTCTCTCCAGAATTTTCAAAATCCATGGCCACATGTTTACAATTTCATGTCAAATTTGCGAAAATTCCAGTTGAAATTTTTTCAAAGTCCCTGAAAAATTTTCCAATTTTTGTCCCAATTCTTCCCATTCCCATTGAAACTTTTCAAATCCCTCTCAAAATTGTAGAAATTCTGTTGAAGCTTTTAAAATTCTCTCTAGAATTTTCAAAATCCATGGCCACATGTTTACAATTTCACGTCAAAAAATGGCTAAAATTCCAGTTGAAATTTTTTCAAAGTCCCTTAAAAATTTTCCAATTTTTGTCCCAATTCTTCCCATTCCCATTGAAACTTTTCAAATCCCTCTCAAAATTGTAGAAATTCTGTTGAAGCTTTTAAAATTCTCTCTAGAATTTTCAAAATCCATGGCCACATGTTTACAATTTCACGTCAAAAAATGGCTAAAATTCCAGTTGAAATTTTTTCAAAGTCCCTTAAAAATTTTCCAATTTTTGTCCCAATTCTTCCCATTCCCATTGAAACTTTTCAAATCCCTCTCAAAATTGTGGAAATTCTGTTGAAGCTTTTAAAATTCTCTCTAGAATTTTCAAAATCCATGTCCACATGTTTACAATTTCACATAAAAAAATGGCTAAAATTCCAGTTGCAATTTTTTCAAAGTCCCTTAATTTTCCAATTTTTGTCCCAATTCTTCCCATTCCCATTGAAACTTTTCAAATCCCTCTCAAAATTGTAGAAATTCTGTTGAAGCTTTTAAAATTCTCTCTAGAATTTTCAAAATCCATGTCCACATGTTTACAATTTCACGTCAAAAAATGGCTAAAATTCCAGTTGAAATTTTTTCAAAGTCCCTGAAAAATTTTCCAATTTTTGTCCCAATTCTTCCCATTCCCATTGAAACTTTTCAAATCCCTCTCAAAATTGTTGAAATTCTCTTGAAGCTTTTAAAATTCTCTCTAGAATTTTCAAAATCCATGGCCACATGTTTACAATTTCACGTCAAAAAATGGCTAAAATTCCAGTTGAAATTTTTTCAAAGTCCCTTAAAAAATTTCCAATTTTTGTCCCAATTCTTCCCATTCCCATTGAAACTTTTCAAATCCCTCTCAAAATTGTGGAAATTCTCTTGAAGCTTTTAAAATTCTCTCTAGAATTTTCAAAATCCATGTCCACATGTTTACAATTTCACGTCAAAAAATGGCTAAAATTCCAGTTGAAATTTTTTCAAAGTCCCTTAAAAATTTTCCAATTTTTGTCCCAATTCTTCCCATTCCCATTGAAACTTTTCAAATCCCTCTCAAAATTGTGGAAATTCTGTTGAAGCTTTTAAAATTCTCTCTAGAATTTTCAAAATCCATGTCCACATGTTTACAATTTCACGTCAAAAAATGGCTAAAATTCCAGTTGAAATTTTTTCAAAGTCCCTTAAAAATTTTCCAATTTGTGGCCCAATTCTTCCCATTCCCATTGAAACTTTTCAAATCCCTCTCAAAACTGTTGAAATCCTACTGAAAGTTTGAAACTTCTCTCTAGAATTTTCAAAATCCACTTCAACATGTTTACAATTTCACGTCAAAAAATGGCTAAAATTCCAGTTGAAATTTTTTCAAAGTCCCTTAAAAATTTTCCAATTTTCGTCCCAATTCTTCCCATTCCCATTGAAACTTTTCAAATCCCTCTCAAAACTGTTGAAATTCTGTTGAAGCTTTTAAAATTCTCTCTAGAATTTTCAAAATCCATGTCCACATGTTTACAATTTCACGTCAAAATTGCTAAAATTCCAGTTGAAATTTTTTCAAAGTCCCTTAAAAATTTTCCAATTTTTGTCCCAATTCTTCCCATTCCCATTGAAACTTTTCAAATCCCTCTCAAAATTGTTGAAATTCTCTTGAAGCTTTTAAAATTCTCTCCAGAATTTTCAAAATCCATGGCCACATGTTTACAATTTCATGTCAAATTTGCGAAAATTCCAGTTGAAATTTTTTCAAAGTCCCTTAAAAATTTTCCAATTTTTGTCCCAATTCTTCCCATTCCCATTGAAACTTTTCAAATCCCTCTCAAAATTGTAGAAATTCTGTTGAAGCTTTTAAAATTCTCTCTAGAATTTTCAAAATCCATGTCCACATGTTTACAATTTCACGTCAAAAAATGGCTAAAATTCCAGTTGAAATTTTTTCAAAGTCCCTGAAAAATTTTCCAATTTTTGCCCCAATTCTTCCCATTCCCATTGAAACTTTTCAAATCCCTCTCAAAATTGTGGAAATTCTGTTGAAGCTTTTAAAATTCTCTCTAGAATTTTCAAAATCCATGTCCACATGTTTACAATTTCACGTCAAAAAATGGCTAAAATTCCAGTTGAAATTTTTTCAAAGTCCCTTAAAAATTTTCCAATTTTTGTCCCAATTCTTCCCATTCCCATTGAAACTTTTCAAATCCCTCTCAAAATTGTGGAAATTCTCTTGAAGCTTTTAAAATTCTCTCTAGAATTTTCAAAATCCATGTCCACATGTTTACAATTTCACGTCAAAAAATGGCTAAAATTCCAGTTGAAATTTTTTCAAAGTCCCTTAAAAATTTTCCAATTTTTGTCCCAATTCTTCCCATTCCCATTGAAACTTTTCAGATCCCTCTCAAAATTGTTGAAATTCTCTTGAAGCTTTTAAAATTCTCTCTAGAATTTTCAAAATCCATGTCCACATGTTTACAATTTCACGTCAAAAAATGGCTAAAATTCCAGTTGAAATTTTTTCAAAGTCCCTTAAAAATTTTCCAATTTTTGTCCCAATTCTTCCCATTCCCATTGAATCTTTTCAAATCCCTCTCAAAATTGTGGAAATTCTGTTGAAGCTTTTAAAATTCTCTCTAGAATTTTCAAAATCCATGTCCACATGTTTACAATTTCACATAAAAAAATGGCTAAAATTCCAGTTGCAATTTTTTCAAAGTCCCTTAAAAATTTTCCAATTTTTGTCCCAATTCTTCCCATTCCCATTGAAACTTTTCAAATCCCTCTCAAAATTGTTGAAATTCTCTTGAAGCTTTTAAAATTCTCTCTAGAATTTTCAAAATCCATGTCCACATGTTTACAATTTCACATAAAAAAATGGCTAAAATTCCAGTTGCAATTTTTTCAAAGTCCCTTAAAAATTTTCCAATTTTTGTCCCAATTCTTCCCATTCCCCTTGAAACTTTTCAAATCCCTCTCAAAATTGTGGAAATTCTGTTGAAGCTTTTAAAATTCTCTCTAGAATTTTCAAAATCCATGTCCACATGTTTACAATTTCACGTCAAAAAATGGCTAAAATTCCAGTTGAAATTTTTTCAAAGTCCCTTAAAAATTTTCCAATTTTTGCCCCAATTCTTCCCATTCCCATTGAAACTTTTCAAATCCCTCTCAAAATTGTTGAAATTCTCTTGAAGCTTTTAAAATTCTCTCTAGAATTTTCAAAATCCATGTCCACATGTTTACAATTTCACGTCAAAAAATGGCTAAAATTCCAGTTGCAATTTTTTCAAAGTCCCTTAAAAATTTTCCAATTTTTGTCCCAATTCTTCCCATTCCCATTGAAACTTTTCAAATCCCTCTCAAAATTGTTGAAATTCTCTTGAAGCTTTTAAAATTCTCTCTAGAATTTTCAAAATCCATGTCCACATGTTTACAATTTCACGTCAAAAAATGGCTAAAATTCCAGTTGAAATTTTTTCAAAGTCCCTTAAAAATTTTCCAATTTTTGGCCCAATTCTTCCCATTCCCATTGAAACTTTTCAAATCCCTCTCAAAACTGTTGAAATCCTATTGAAAGTTTGAAACTTCTCTCTAGAATTTTCAAAATCCACTTCAACATGTTTACAATTTCACGTCAAAAAATGGCTAAAATTCCAGTTGAAATTTTTCAAAGTCCCTTAAAAAATTTTCCAATTTTCGTCCCAATTCTTCCCATTCCCATTGAAACTTTTCAAATCCCTCTCAAAACTGTTGAAATTCTGTTGAAGCTTTTAAAATTCTCTCTAGAATTTTCAAAATCCATGTCCACATGTTTACAATTTCACGTCAAAATTGCTAAAATTCCAGTTGAAATTTTTTCAAAGTCCCTTAAAAATTTTCCAATTTTTGTCCCAATTCTTCCCATTCCCATTGAAACTTTTCAAATCCCTCTCAAAATTGTGGAAATTCTGTTGAAGCTTTTAAAATTCTCTCTAGAATTTTCAAAATCCATGGCCACATGTTTACAATTTCATGTCAAATTTGCGAAAATTCCAGTTGAAATTTTTTCAAAGTCCCTTAAAAATTTTCCAATTTTTGTCCCAATTCTTCCCATTCCCATTGAAACTTTTCAAATCCCTCTCAAAATTGTAGAAATTCTGTTGAAGCTTTTAAAATTCTCTCTAGAATTTTCAAAATCCATGGCCACATGTTTACAATTTCACGTCAAAAAATGGCTAAAATTCCAGTTGAAATTTTTTCAAAGTCCCTGAAAAATTTTCCAATTTTTGTCCCAATTCTTCCCATTCCCATTGAAACTTTTCAAATCCCTCTCAAAATTGTGGAAATTCTGTTGAAGCTTTTAAAATTCTCTCTAGAATTTTCAAAATCCATGTCCACATGTTTACAATTTCACGTCAAAAAATGGCTAAAATTCCAGTTGAAATTTTTTCAAAGTCCCTGAAAAATTTTCCAATTTTTGCCCCAATTCTTCCCATTCCCATTGAAACTTTTCAAATCCCTCTCAAAATTGTGGAAATTCTGTTGAAGCTTTTAAAATTCTCTCTAGAATTTTCAAAATCCATGTCCACATGTTTACAATTTCACGTCAAAAAATGGCTAAAATTCCAGTTGAAATTTTTTCAAAGTCCCTTAAAAATTTTCCAATTTTTGTCCCAATTCTTCCCATTCCCATTGAAACTTTTCAAATCCCTCTCAAAATTGTGGAAATTCTGTTGAAGCTTTTAAAATTCTCTCTAGAATTTTCAAAATCCATGTCCACATGTTTACAATTTCACGTCAAAAAATGGCTAAAATTCCAGTTGAAATTTTTTCAAAGTCCCTTAAAAATTTTCCAATTTTTGTCCCAATTCTTCCCATTCCCATTGAAACTTTTCAGATCCCTCTCAAAATTGTTGAAATTCTCTTGAAGCTTTTAAAATTCTCTCTAGAATTTTCAAAATCCATGTCCACATGTTTACAATTTCACGTCAAAAAATTGCTAAAATTCCAGTTGAAATTTTTTCAAAGTCCCTTAAAAATTTTCCAATTTTTGTCCCAATTCTTCCCATTCCCATTGAATCTTTTCAAATCCCTCTCAAAATTGTGGAAATTCTGTTGAAGCTTTTAAAATTCTCTCTAGAATTTTCAAAATCCATGTCCACATGTTTACAATTTCACATAAAAAAATGGCTAAAATTCCAGTTGCAATTTTTTCAAAGTCCCTTAAAAATTTTCCAATTTTTGTCCCAATTCTTCCCATTCCCATTGAAACTTTTCAAATCCCTCTCAAAATTGTTGAAATTCTCTTGAAGCTTTTAAAATTCTCTCTAGAATTTTCAAAATCCATGTCCACATGTTTACAATTTCACGTCAAAAAATGGCTAAAATTCCAGTTGCAATTTTTTCAAAGTCCCTTAAAAATTTTCCAATTTTTGTCCCAATTCTTCCCATTCCCCTTGAAACTTTTCAAATCCCTCTCAAAATTGTGGAAATTCTGTTGAAGCTTTTAAAATTCTCTCTAGAATTTTCAAAATCCATGTCCACATGTTTACAATTTCACGTCAAAAAATGGCTAAAATTCCAGTTGAAATTTTTTCAAAGTCCCTTAAAAATTTTCCAATTTTTGCCCCAATTCTTCCCATTCCCATTGAAACTTTTCAAATCCCTCTCAAAATTGTTGAAATTCTCTTGAAGCTTTTAAAATTCTCTCTAGAATTTTCAAAATCCATGTCCACATGTTTACAATTTCACGTCAAAAAATGGCTAAAATTCCAGTTGCAATTTTTTCAAAGTCCCTTAAAAATTTTCCAATTTTTGTCCCAATTCTTCCCATTCCCATTGAAACTTTTCAAATCCCTCTCAAAATTGTTGAAATTCTCTTGAAGCTTTTAAAATTCTCTCTAGAATTTTCAAAATCCATGTCCACATGTTTACAATTTCACATAAAAAAATGGCTAAAATTCCAGTTGAAATTTTTTCAAAGTCCCTTAAAAAATTTTCCAATTTTCGTCCCAATTCTTCCCATTCCCATTGAAACTTTTCAAATCCCTCTCAAAACTGTTGAAATTCTGTTGAAGCTTTTAAAATTCTCTCTAGAATTTTCAAAATCCATGTCCACATGTTTACAATTTCACGTCAAAATTGCTAAAATTCCAGTTGAAATTTTTTCAAAGTCCCTTAAAAATTTTCCAATTTTTGTCCCAATTCTTCCCATTCCCATTGAAACTTTTCAAATCCCTCTCAAAATTGTGGAAATTCTGTTGAAGCTTTTAAAATTCTCTCCAGAATTTTCAAAATCCATGGCCACATGTTTACAATTTCATGTCAAATTTGCGAAAATTCCAGTTGAAATTTTTTCAAAGTCCCTTAAAAATTTTCCAATTTTTGTCCCAATTCTTCCCATTCCCATTGAAACTTTTCAAATCCCTCTCAAAATTGTAGAAATTCTGTTGAAGCTTTTAAAATTCTCTCTAGAATTTTCAAAATCCATGGCCACATGTTTACAATTTCACGTCAAAAAATGGCTAAAATTCCAGTTGAAATTTTTTCAAAGTCCCTGAAAAATTTTCCAATTTTTGTCCCAATTCTTCCCATTCCCATTGAAACTTTTCAAATCCCTCTCAAAATTGTGGAAATTCTGTTGAAGCTTTTAAAATTCTCTCTAGAATTTTCAAAATCCATGTCCACATGTTTACAATTTCACGTCAAAAAATGGCTGAAATTCCAGTTGAAATTTTTTCAAAGTCCCTTAAAAATTTTCCAATTTTTGTCCCAATTCTTCCCATTCCCATTGAAACTTTTCAAATCCCTCTCAAAATTGTGGAAATTCTGTTGAAGCTTTTAAAATTCTCTCTAGAATTTTCAAAATCCACTTCATCATGTTTACAATTTCACGTCAAAAAATTGCTAAAATTCCAGTTGAAATTTTTTCAAAGTCCCTTAAAAATTTTCCAATTTTTGTCCCAATTCTTCCCGTTCCCATTGAATCTTTTCAAATCCCTCTCAAAATTGTAGAAATTCTGTTGAAGCTTTTAAAATTCTCTCTAGAATTTTCAAAATCCATGTCCACATGTTTACAATTTCACGTCAAAAAATGGCTGAAATTCCAGTTGAAATTTTTTCAAAGTCCCTTAAAAATTTTCCAATTTTTGTCCCAATTCTTCCCATTCCCATTGAAACTTTTCAAATCCCTCTCAAAACTGTTGAAATCCTACTGAAATTTTGACCCTTCTCTCTAGAATTTTCAAAATCCACTTCAACATGTTTACAATTTCACGTCAAAAAATGGCTAAAATTCCAGTTGAAATTTTTTCAAAGTCCCTTAAAAATTTTCCAATTTTCGTCCCAATTCTTCCCATTCCCATTGAAACTTTTCAAATCCCTCTCAAAACTGTTGAAATTCTGTTGAAGCTTTTAAAATTCTCTCTAGAATTTTCAAAATCCATGTCCACATGTTTACAATTTCACGTCAAAATTGCTAAAATTCCAGTTGAAATTTTTTCAAAGTCCCTTAAAAATTTTCCAATTTTTGTCCCAATTCTTCCCATTCCCATTGAAACTTTTCAAATCCCTCTCAAAATTGTTGAAATTCTCTTGAAGCTTTTAAAATTCTCTCCAGAATTTTCAAAATCCATGGCCACATGTTTACAATTTCATGTCAAATTTGCGAAAATTCCAGTTGAAATTTTTTCAAAGTCCCTTAAAAATTTTCCAATTTTTGTCCCAATTCTTCCCATTCCCATTGAAACTTTTCAAATCCCTCTCAAAATTGTAGAAATTCTGTTGAAGCTTTTAAAATTCTCTCTAGAATTTTCAAAATCCATGGCCACATGTTTACAATTTCACGTCAAAAAATGGCTAAAATTCCAGTTGAAATTTTTTCAAAGTCCCTGAAAAATTTTCCAATTTTTGTCCCAATTCTTCCCATTCCCATTGAAACTTTTCAAATCCCTCTCAAAATTGTGGAAATTCTGTTGAAGCTTTTAAAATTCTCTCTAGAATTTTCAAAATCCATGTCCACATGTTTACAATTTCACATAAAAAATGGCTAAAATTCCAGTTGAAATTTTTTCAAAGTCCCTTAATTTTCCAATTTTTGTCCCAATTCTTCCCATTCCCATTGAAACTTTTCAAATCCCTCTCAAAATTGTGGAAATTCTGTTGAAGCTTTTAAAATTCTCTCTAGAATTTTCAAAATCCATGTCCACATGTTTACAATTTCACGTCAAAAAATGGCTAAAATTCCAGTTGAAATTTTTTCAAAGTCCCTCAAAAATTTTCCAATTTTTGTCCCAATTCTTCCCATTCCCATTGAAACTTTTCAGATCCCTCTCAAAATTGTTGAAATTCTCTTGAAGCTTTTAAAATTCTCTCTAGAATTTTCAAAATCCACTTCATCATGTTTACAATTTCACGTCAAAAAATTGCTAAAATTCCAGTTGAAATTTTTTCAAAGTCCCTTAAAAATTTTCCAATTTTTGTCCCAATTCTTCCCATTCCCATTGAATCTTTTCAAATCCCTCTCAAAATTGTAGAAATTCTGTTGAAGCTTTTAAAATTCTCTCTAGAATTTTCAAAATCCATGTCCACATGTTTACAATTTCACATAAAAAAAGGCTAAAATTCCAGCTGAAATTTATTCAAAGTCCCTTAAAAATTTTCCAATTTTTGTCCCAATTCTTCCCATTCCCATTGAAACTTTTCAAATCCCTCTCAAAATTGTTGAAATTCTCTTGAAGCTTTTAAAATTCTCTCTAGAATTTTCAAAATCCATGTCCACATGTTTACAATTTCACGTCAAAAAATGGCTAAAATTCCAGTTGAAATTTTTTCAAAGTCCCTTAAAAATTTTCCAATTTTTGTCCCAATTCTTCCCATTCCCATTGAAACTTTTCAAATCCCTCTCAAAATTGTGGAAATTCTGTTGAAGCTTTTAAAATTCTCTCTAGAATTTTCAAAATCCATGTCCACATGTTTACAATTTCACGTCAAAAAATGGCTAAAATTCCAGTTGAAATTTTTTCAAAGTCCCTTAAAAATTTTCCAATTTTTGTCCCAATTCTTCCCATTCCCATTGAAACTTTTCAAATCCCTCTCAAAATTGTGGAAATTCTGTTGAAGCTTTTAAAATTCTCTCTAGAATTTTCAAAATCCATGTCCACATGTTTACAATTTCACGTCAAAAAATGGCTAAAATTCCAGTTGAAATTTTTTCAAAGTCCCTTAAAAATTTTCCAATTTTTGCCCCAATTCTTCCCATTCCCATTGAAACTTTTCAAATCCCTCTCAAAATTGTTGAAATTCTCTTGAAGCTTTTAAAATTCTCTCTAGAATTTTCAAAATCCATGTCCACATGTTTACAATTTCACGTCAAAAAATGGCTAAAATTCCAGTTGAAATTTTTTCAAAGTCCCTTAAAAATTTTCCAATTTTTGTCCCAATTCTTCCCATTCCCATTGAAACTTTTCAAATC
>NW_028116543.1:0-21769 GCF_964273445.1 Streptopelia decaocto | reverse complement strand
CATTGAAACTTTTCAAATCCCTCTCAAAATTGTTGAAATTCTGTTGAAGCTTTTAAAATTCTCTCTAGAATTTTCAAAATCCATGTCCACATGTTTACAATTTCACGTCAAAAAATGGCTAAAATTCCAGCTGAAATTTTTTCAAAGTCCCTTAAAAATTTTCCAATTTTTGTCCCAATTCTTCCCATTCCCATTGAAACTTTTCAAATCCCTCTCAAAATTGTAGAAATTCTGTTGAAGCTTTTAAAATTCTCTCTAGAATTTTCAAAATCCATGGCCACATGTTTACAATTTCACGTCAAAAAATGGCTAAAATTCCAGTTGAAATTTTTTCAAAGTCCCTTAAAAATTTTCCAATTTTTGTCCCTATTCTTCCCATTCCCATTGAAACTTTTCAAATCCCTCTCAAAATTGTTGAAATTCTGTTGAAGCTTTTAAAATTCTCTCTAGAATTTTCAAAATCCATGGCCACATGTTTACAATTTCACGTCAAAAAATGGCTAAAATTCCAGTTGAAATTTTTTCAAAGTCCCTTAAAAATTTTCCAATTTTTGTCCCAATTCTTCCCATTCCCATTGAAACTTTTCAAATCCCTCTCAAAATTGTAGAAATTCTGTTGAAGCTTTTAAAATTCTCTCTAGAATTTTCAAAATCCATGGCCACATGTTTACAATTTCACGTCAAAAAATGGCTAAAATTCCAGTTGAAATTTTTTCAAAGTCCCTTAAAAATTTTCCAATTTTTGTCCCAATTCTTCCCATTCCCATTGAAACTTTTCAAATCCCTCTCAAAATTGTTGAAATTCTCTTGAAGCTTTTAAAATTCTCTCTAGAATTTTCAAAATCCATGGCCACATGTTTACAATTTCACGTCAAAAAATGGCTAAAATTCCAGTTGAAATTTTTTCAAAGTCCCTTAAAAATTTTCCAATTTTTTGTCCCAATTCTTCCCATTCCCATTGAAACTTTTCAAATCCCTCTCAAAATTGTTGAAATTCTCTTGAAGCTTTTAAAATTCTCTCTAGAATTTTCAAAATCCATGGCCACATGTTTACAATTTCACGTCAAAAAATGGCTAAAATTCCAGCTGAAATTTTTTCAAAGTCCCTTAAAAATTTTCCAATTTTTGTCCCAATTCTTCCCATTCCCATTGAAACTTTTCAAATCCCTCTCAAAATTGTTGAAATTCTCTTGAAGCTTTTAAAATTCTCTCTAGAATTTTCAAAATCCATGGCCACATGTTTACAATTTCACGTCAAAAAATGGCTAAAATTCCAGTTGAAATTTTTTCAAAGTCCCTTAAAAATTTCCAATTTTTGTCCCAATTCTTCCCATTCCCATTGAAACTTTTCAAAATCCTCTCAAAATTGTTGAAATTCTGTTGAAGCTTTTAAAATTCTCTCTAGAATTTTCAAAATCCATGGCCACATGTTTACAATTTCACGTCAAAAAATGGCTAAAATTCCAGTTGAAATTTTTTCAAAGTCCCTTAAAAAATTTCCAATTTTTGTCCCAATTCTTCCCATTCCCATTGAAACTTTTCAAATCCCTCTCAAAATTGTTGAAATTCTGTTGAAGCTTTTAAAATTCTCTCTAGAATTTTCAAAATCCATGGCCACATGTTTACAATTTCACGTCAAAAAATGGCTAAAATTCCAGTTGAAATTTTTTCAAAGTCCCTTAAAAATTTTCCAATTTTTGTCCCAATTCTTCCCATTCCCATTGAAACTTTTCAAATCCCTCTCAAAATTGTGGAAATTCTGTTGAAGCTTTTAAAATTCTCTCTAGAATTTTCAAAATCCATGTCCACATGTTTACAATTTCACGTAAAAAAATGGCTAAAATTCCAGTTGAAATTTTTTCAAAGTCCCTTCAAAATTTTCCAATTTTTGTCCCAATTCTTCCCATTCCCATTGAAACTTTTCAAATCGCTCTCAAAATTGTAGAAATTCTCTTGAAGCTTTTAAAATTCTCTCTAGAATTTTCAAAATCCATGTCCACATGTTTACAATTTCACGTCAAAAAATGGCTAAAATTCCAGTTGAAATTTTTTCAAAGTCCCTTCAAAATTTTCCAATTTTTGTCCCAATTCTTCCCATTCCCATTGAAACTTTTCAAATCCCTCTCAAAATTGTTGAAATTCTCTTGAAGCTTTTAAAATTCTCTCTAGAATTTTCAAAATCCATGGCCACATGTTTACAATTTCACGTCAAAAAATGGCTAAAATTCCAGTTGAAATTTTTTCAAAGTCCCTTAAAAGTTTTCCAATTTTTGTCCCAATTCTTCCCATTCCCATTGAAACTTTTCAAATCCCTCTCAAAATTGTTGAAATTCTCTTGAAGCTTTTAAAATTCTCTCTAGAATTTTCAAAATCCATGGCCACATGTTTACAATTTCACGTAAAAAAATTGCTAAAATTCCAGCTGAAATTTTTTCAAAGTCCCTTAAAAATTTTCCAATTTTTGTCCCAATTCTTCCCATTCCCATTGAAACTTTTCAAATCCCTCTCAAAATTGTTGAAATTCTGTTGAAGCTTTTAAAATTCTCTCTAGAATTTTCAAAATCCATGTCCACATGTTTACAATTTCACGTCAAAAAATGGCTAAAATTCCAGTTGAAATTTTTTCAAAGTCCCTTCAAAATTTTCCAATTTTTGTCCCAATTCTTCCAATTCCCATTGAAACTTTTCAAATCCCTCTCCAAATTGTTGAAATTCTCTTGAAGCTTTTAAAATTCTCTCTAGAATTTTCAAAATCCATGGCCACATGTTTACAATTTCACGTCAAAAAATGGCTAAAATTCCAGTTGAAATTTTTTCAAAGTCCCTTAAAAATTTTCCAATTTTTGTCCCAATTCTTCCCATTCCCATTGAAACTTTTCAAATCCCTCTCAAAATTGTTGAAATTCTGTTGAAGCTTTTAAAATTCTCTCTAGAATTTTCAAAATCCATGGCCACATGTTTACAATTTCACATAAAAAAATGGCTAAAATTCCAGTTGAAATTTTTTCAAAGTCCCTTAAAAATTTTCCAATTTTTGTCCCAATTCTTCCCATTCCCACTGAAACTTTTCAAATCCCTCTCAAAATTGTTGAAATTCTCTTGAAGCTTTAAAATTCTCTCTAGAATTTTCAAAATCCATGTCCACATGTTTACAATTTCACGTCAAAAAATGGCTAAAATTCCAGTTGAAATTTTTTCAAAGTCCCTTCAAAATTTTCCAATTTTTGTCCCAATTCTTCCCATTCCCATTGAAACTTTTCAAATCCCTCTCAAAATTGTTGAAATTCTGTTGAAGCTTTTAAAATTCTCTCTAGAATTTTCAAAATCCATGTCCACATGTTTACAATTTCACGTCAAAAAATGGCTAAAATTCCAGCTGAAATTTTTTCAAAGTCCCTTAAAAATTTTCCAATTTTTGTCCCAATTCTTCCCATTCCCATTGAAACTTTTCAAATCCCTCTCAAAATTGTAGAAATTCTGTTGAAGCTTTTAAAATTCTCTCTAGAATTTTCAAAATCCATGGCCACATGTTTACAATTTCATGTCAAAAAATGGCTAAAATTCCAGTTGAAATTTTTTCAAAGTCCCTTAAAAATTTTCCAATTTTTGTCCCAATTCTTCCCATTCCCATTGAAACTTTTCAAATCCCTCTCAAAATTGTTGAAATTCTCTTGAAGCTTTTAAAATTCTCTCTAGAATTTTCAAAATCCATGGCCACATGTTTACAATTTCACGTCAAAAAATGGCTAAAATTCCAGTTGAAATTTTTCAAAGTCCCTTAAAAATTTTCCAATTTTTGTCCCAATTCTTCCCATTCCCATTGAAACTTTTCAAATCCCTCTCAAAATTGTTGAAATTCTCTTGAAGCTTTTAAAATTCTCTCTAGAATTTTCAAAATCCATGGCCACATGTTTACAATTTCACGTCAAAAAATGGCTAAAATTCCAGTTGAAATTTTTTCAAAGTCCCTTCAAAATTTTCCAATTTTTGTCCCAATTCTTCCCATTCCCATTGAAACTTTTCAAATCCCTCTCAAAATTGTTGAAATTCTCTTGAAGCTTTTAAAATTCTCTCTAGAATTTTCAAAATCCATGGCCACATGTTTACAATTTCACGTCAAAAAATGGCTAAAATTCCAGTTGAAATTTTTCAAAGTCCCTTAAAAGTTTTCCAATTTTTGTCCCAATTCTTCCCATTCCCATTGAAACTTTTCAAATCCCTCTCAAAATTGTTGAAATTCTCTTGAAGCTTTTAAAATTCTCTCTAGAATTTTCAAAATCCATGGCCACATGTTTACAATTTCACGTAAAAAAATTGCTAAAATTCCAGCTGAAATTTTTTCAAAGTCCCTTAAAAATTTTCCAATTTTTGTCCCAATTCTTCCCATTCCCATTGAAACTTTTCAAATCCCTCTCAAAATTGTTGAAATTCTGTTGAAGCTTTTAAAATTCTGTCTAGAATTTTCAAAATCCATGTCCACATGTTTACAATTTCACGTAAAAAAATGGCTAAAATTCCAGTTGAAATTTTTTCAAAGTCCCTTCAAAATTTTCCAATTTTTGTCCCAATTCTTCCAATTCCCATTGAAACTTTTCAAATCCCTCTCCAAATTGTTGAAATTCTCTTGAAGCTTTTAAAATTCTCTCTAGAATTTTCAAAATCCATGGCCACATGTTTACAATTTCACGTCAAAAAATGGCTAAAATTCCAGTTGAAATTTTTTCAAAGTCCCTTAAAAATTTTCCAATTTTTGTCCCAATTCTTCCCATTCCCATTGAAACTTTTCAAATCCCTCTCAAAATTGTTGAAATTCTGTTGAAGCTTTTAAAATTCTCTCTAGAATTTTCAAAATCCATGGCCACATGTTTACAATTTCACATAAAAAAATGGCTAAAATTCCAGTTGAAATTTTTTCAAAGTCCCTTAAAAATTTTCCAATTTTTGTCCCAATTCTTCCCATTCCCACTGAAACTTTTCAAATCCCTCTCAAAATTGTTGAAATTCTCTTGAAGCTTTTAAAATTCTCTCTAGAATTTTCAAAATCCATGTCCACATGTTTACAATTTCACGTCAAAAAATGGCTAAAATTCCAGTTGAAATTTTTTCAAAGTCCCTTCAAAATTTTCCAATTTTTGTCCCAATTCTTCCCATTCCCATTGAAACTTTTCAAATCCCTCTCAAAATTGTTGAAATTCTGTTGAAGCTTTTAAAATTCTCTCTAGAATTTTCAAAATCCATGTCCACATGTTTACAATTTCACGTCAAAAAATGGCTAAAATTCCAGCTGAAATTTTTTCAAAGTCCCTTAAAAATTTTCCAATTTTTGTCCCAATTCTTCCCATTCCCATTGAAACTTTTCAAATCCCTCTCAAAATTGTAGAAATTCTGTTGAAGCTTTTAAAATTCTCTCTAGAATTTTCAAAATCCATGGCCACATGTTTACAATTTCATGTCAAAAAATGGCTAAAATTCCAGTTGAAATTTTTTCAAAGTCCCTTAAAAATTTTCCAATTTTTGTCCCAATTCTTCCCATTCCCATTGAAACTTTTCAAATCCCTCTCAAAATTGTTGAAATTCTCTTGAAGCTTTTAAAATTCTCTCTAGAATTTTCAAAATCCATGGCCACATGTTTACAATTTCACGTCAAAAAATGGCTAAAATTCCAGTTGAAATTTTTTCAAAGTCCCTTAAAAATTTTCCAATTTTTGTCCCAATTCTTCCCATTCCCATTGAAACTTTTCAAATCCCTCTCAAAATTGTAGAAATTCTGTTGAAGCTTTTAAAATTCTCTCTAGAATTTTCAAAATCCATGGCCACATGTTTACAATTTCACGTCAAAAAATGGCTAAAATTCCAGTTGAAATTTTTTCAAAGTCCCTTAAAAATTTTCCAATTTTTGTCCCAATTCTTCCCATTCCCATTGAAACTTTTCAAATCCCTCTCAAAATTGTTGAAATTCTCTTGAAGCTTTTAAAATTCTCTCTAGAATTTTCAAAATCCATGGCCACATGTTTACAATTTCACGTCAAAAAATGGCTAAAATTCCAGTTGAAATTTTTTCAAAGTCCCTTAAAAATTTTCCAATTTTTGTCCCAATTCTTCCCATTCCCATTGAAACTTTTCAAATCCCTCTCAAAATTGTTGAAATTCTGTTGAAGCTTTTAAAATTCTCTCTAGAATTTTCAAAATCCATGTCCACATGTTTACAATTTCACGTCAAAAAATGGCTAAAATTCCAGCTGAAATTTTTTCAAAGTCCCTTAAAAATTTTCCAATTTTTGTCCCAATTCTTCCCATTCCCATTGAAACTTTTCAAATCCCTCTCAAAATTGTTGAAATTCTCTTGAAGCTTTTAAAATTCTCTCTAGAATTTTCAAAATCCATGGCCACATGTTTACAATTTCATGTCAAAAAATGGCTAAAATTCCAGTTGAAATTTTTTCAAAGTCCCTTAAAAATTTTCCAATTTTTGTCCCAATTCTTCCCATTCCCATTGAAACTTTTCAAATCCCTCTCAAAATTGTTGAAATTCTCTTGAAGCTTTTAAAATTCTCTCTAGAATTTTCAAAATCCATGGCCACATGTTTACAATTTCACGTCAAAAAATGGCTAAAATTCCAGTTGAAATTTTTTCAAAGTCCCTTAAAAATTTTCCAATTTTTGTCCCAATTCTTCCCATTCCCATTGAAACTTTTCAAATCCCTCTCAAAATTGTTGAAATTCTCTTGAAGCTTTTAAAATTCTCTCTAGAATTTTCAAAATCCATGGCCACATGTTTACAATTTCACGTCAAAAAATGGCTAAAATTCCAGTTGAAATTTTTTCAAAGTCCCTTCAAAATTTTCCAATTTTTGTCCCAATTCTTCCCATTCCCATTGAAACTTTTCAAATCCCTCTCAAAATTGTTGAAATTCTCTTGAAGCTTTTAAAATTCTCTCTAGAATTTTCAAAATCCATGGCCACATGTTTACAATTTCACGTCAAAAAATGGCTAAAATTCCAGTTGAAATTTTTTCAAAGTCCCTTAAAAGTTTTCCAATTTTTGTCCCAATTCTTCCCATTCCCATTGAAACTTTTCAAATCCCTCTCAAAATTGTTGAAATTCTCTTGAAGCTTTTAAAATTCTCTCTAGAATTTTCAAAATCCATGGCCACATGTTTACAATTTCACGTAAAAAAATTGCTAAAATTCCAGCTGAAATTTTTTCAAAGTCCCTTAAAAATTTTCCAATTTTTGTCCCAATTCTTCCCATTCCCATTGAAACTTTTCAAATCCCTCTCAAAATTGTTGAAATTCTGTTGAAGCTTTTAAAATTCTGTCTAGAATTTTCAAAATCCATGTCCACATGTTTACAATTTCACGTAAAAAAATGGCTAAAATTCCAGTTGAAATTTTTTCAAAGTCCCTTCAAAATTTTCCAATTTTTGTCCCAATTCTTCCAATTCCCATTGAAACTTTTCAAATCCCTCTCCAAATTGTTGAAATTCTCTTGAAGCTTTTAAAATTCTCTCTAGAATTTTCAAAATCCATGGCCACATGTTTACAATTTCACGTCAAAAAATGGCTAAAATTCCAGTTGAAATTTTTTCAAAGTCCCTTAAAAATTTTCCAATTTTTGTCCCAATTCTTCCCATTCCCATTGAAACTTTTCAAATCCCTCTCAAAATTGTTGAAATTCTGTTGAAGCTTTTAAAATTCTCTCTAGAATTTTCAAAATCCATGGCCACATGTTTACAATTTCACATAAAAAAATGGCTAAAATTCCAGTTGAAATTTTTTCAAAGTCCCTTAAAAATTTTCCAATTTTTGTCCCAATTCTTCCCATTCCCACTGAAACTTTTCAAATCCCTCTCAAAATTGTTGAAATTCTCTTGAAGCTTTTAAAATTCTCTCTAGAATTTTCAAAATCCATGTCCACATGTTTACAATTTCACGTCAAAAAATGGCTAAAATTCCAGTTGAAATTTTTTCAAAGTCCCTTCAAAATTTTCCAATTTTTGTCCCAATTCTTCCCATTCCCATTGAAACTTTTCAAATCCCTCTCAAAATTGTTGAAATTCTGTTGAAGCTTTTAAAATTCTCTCTAGAATTTTCAAAATCCATGTCCACATGTTTACAATTTCACGTCAAAAAATGGCTAAAATTCCAGCTGAAATTTTTTCAAAGTCCCTTAAAAATTTTCCAATTTTTGTCCCAATTCTTCCCATTCCCATTGAAACTTTTCAAATCCCTCTCAAAATTGTAGAAATTCTGTTGAAGCTTTTAAAATTCTCTCTAGAATTTTCAAAATCCATGGCCACATGTTTACAATTTCATGTCAAAAAATGGCTAAAATTCCAGTTGAAATTTTTTCAAAGTCCCTTAAAAATTTTCCAATTTTTGTCCCAATTCTTCCCATTCCCATTGAAACTTTTCAAATCCCTCTCAAAATTGTTGAAATTCTCTTGAAGCTTTTAAAATTCTCTCTAGAATTTTCAAAATCCATGGCCACATGTTTACAATTTCACGTCAAAAAATGGCTAAAATTCCAGTTGAAATTTTTTCAAAGTCCCTTAAAAATTTTCCAATTTTTGTCCCAATTCTTCCCATTCCCATTGAAACTTTTCAAATCCCTCTCAAAATTGTAGAAATTCTGTTGAAGCTTTTAAAATTCTCTCTAGAATTTTCAAAATCCATGGCCACATGTTTACAATTTCACGTCAAAAAATGGCTAAAATTCCAGTTGAAATTTTTTCAAAGTCCCTTAAAAATTTTCCAATTTTTGTCCCAATTCTTCCCATTCCCATTGAAACTTTTCAAATCCCTCTCAAAATTGTTGAAATTCTCTTGAAGCTTTTAAAATTCTCTCTAGAATTTTCAAAATCCATGGCCACATGTTTACAATTTCACGTCAAAAAATGGCTAAAATTCCAGTTGAAATTTTTTCAAAGTCCCTTAAAAATTTTCCAATTTTTGTCCCAATTCTTCCCATTCCCATTGAAACTTTTCAAATCCCTCTCAAAATTGTTGAAATTCTCTTGAAGCTTTTAAAATTCTCTCTAGAATTTTCAAAATCCATGGCCACATGTTTACAATTTCACGTCAAAAAATGGCTAAAATTCCAGTTGAAATTTTTTCAAAGTCCCTTCAAAATTTTCCAATTTTTGTCCCAATTCTTCCCATTCCCATTGAAACTTTTCAAATCCCTCTCAAAATTGTTGAAATTCTCTTGAAGCTTTTAAAATTCTCTCTAGAATTTTCAAAATCCATGGCCACATGTTTACAATTTCACGTCAAAAAATGGCTAAAATTCCAGTTGAAATTTTTTCAAAGTCCCTTAAAAATTTTCCAATTTTTGTCCCAATTCTTCCCATTCCCATTGAAACTTTTCAAAATCCTCTCAAAATTGTTGAAATTCTGTTGAAGCTTTTAAAATTCTCTCTAGAATTTTCAAAATCCATGGCCACATGTTTACAATTTCACGTCAAAAAATGGCTAAAATTCCAGTTGAAATTTTTTCAAAGTCCCTTAAAAAATTTCCAATTTTTGTCCCAATTCTTCCCATTCCCATTGAAACTTTTCAAATCCCTCTCAAAATTGTTGAAATTCTGTTGAAGCTTTTAAAATTCTCTCTAGAATTTTCAAAATCCATGGCCACATGTTTACAATTTCACGTCAAAAAATGGCTAAAATTCCAGTTGAAATTTTTTCAAAGTCCCTTAAAAATTTTCCAATTTTTGTCCCAATTCTTCCCATTCCCATTGAAACTTTTCAAATCCCTCTCAAAATTGTGGAAATTCTGTTGAAGCTTTTAAAATTCTCTCTAGAATTTTCAAAATCCATGTCCACATGTTTACAATTTCACGTCAAAAAATGGCTAAAATTCCAGTTGAAATTTTTTCAAAGTCCCTTCAAAATTTTCCAATTTTTGTCCCAATTCTTCCCATTCCCATTGAAACTTTTCAAATCCCTCTCAAAATTGTAGAAATTCTCTTGAAGCTTTTAAAATTCTCTCTAGAATTTTCAAAATCCATGGCCACATGTTTACAATTTCACGTCAAAAAATGGCTAAAATTCCAGTTGAAATTTTTTCAAAGTCCCTTAAAAATTTTCCAATTTTTGTCCCAATTCTTCCCATTCCCATTGAAACTTTTCAAATCCCTCTCAAAATTGTTGAAATTCTCTTGAAGCTTTTAAAATTCTCTCTAGAATTTTCAAAATCCATGGCCACATGTTTACAATTTCATGTCAAAAAATGGCTAAAATTCCAGTTGAAATTTTTTCAAAGTCCCTTAAAAGTTTTCCAATTTTTGTCCCAATTCTTCCCATTCCCATTGAAACTTTTCAAATCCCTCTCAAAATTGTTGAAATTCTCTTGAAGCTTTTAAAATTCTCTCTAGAATTTTCAAAATCCATGGCCACATGTTTACAATTTCACGTAAAAAAATTGCTAAAATTCCAGCTGAAATTTTTTCAAAGTCCCTTAAAAATTTTCCAATTTTTGTCCCAATTCTTCCCATTCCCATTGAAACTTTTCAAATCCCTCTCAAAATTGTTGAAATTCTCTTGAAGCTTTTAAAATTCTCTCTAGAATTTTCAAAATCCACTTCAACATGTTTACAATTTCACGTCAAAAAATGGCTAAAATTCCAGTTGAAATTTTTTCAAAGTCCCTTAAAAATTTTCCAATTTTTGTCCCAATTCTTCCCATTCCCATTGAAACTTTTCAAATCCCTCTCAAAATTGTTGAAATTCTCTTGAAGCTTTTAAAATTCTCTCTAGAATTTTCAAAATCCATGGCCACATGTTTACAATTTCACGTCAAAAAATGGCTAAAATTCCAGTTGAAATTTTTTCAAAGTCCCTTCAAAATTTTCCAATTTTTGTCCCAATTCTTCCCATTCCCATTGAAACTTTTCAAATCCCTCTCAAAATTGTTGAAATTCTGTTGAAGCTTTTAAAATTCTCTCTAGAATTTTCAAAATCCATGGCCACATGTTTACAATTTCACGTCAAAAAATGGCTAAAATTCCAGTTGAAATTTTTTCAAAGTCCCTTCAAAATTTTCCAATTTTTGTCCCAATTCTTCCCATTCCCATTGAAACTTTTCAAATCCCTCTCAAAATTGTTGAAATTCTCTTGAAGCTTTTAAAATTCTCTCTAGAATTTTCAAAATCCATGGGCACATGTTTACAATTTCACGTAAAAAAATGGCTAAAATTCCAGTTGAAATTTTTTCAAAGTCCCTTAAAAGTTTTCCAATTTTTGTCCCAATTCTTCCCATTCCCATTGAAACTTTTCAAATCCCTCTCAAAATTGTTGAAATTCTCTTGAAGCTTTTAAAATTCTCTCTAGAATTTTCAAAATCCATGTCCACATGTTTACAATTTCACGTCAAAAAATGGCTAAAATTCCAGTTGAAATTTTTTCAAAGTCCCTTAAAAATTTTCCAATTTTTGTCCCAATTCTTCCCATTCCCATTGAAACTTTTCAAATCCCTCTCAAAATTGTAGAAATTCTGTTGAAGCTTTTAAAATTCTCTCTAGAATTTTCAAAATCCACTTCAACATGTTTACAATTTCACGTCAAAAAATGGCTAAAATTCCAGTTGAAATTTTTTCAAAGTCCCTTAAAAATTTTCCAATTTTTGTCCCAATTCTTCCCATTCCCATTGAAACTTTTCAAATCCCTCTCAAAATTGTTGAAATTCTCCTGAAGCTTTTAAAATTCTCTCTAGAATTTTCAAAATCCATGTCCACATGTTTACAATTTCACGTCAAAAAATGGCTAAAATTCCAGTTGAAATTTTTTCAAAGTCCCTTAAAAATTTTCCAATTTTTGTCCCAATTCTTCCCATTCCCATTGAAACTTTTCAAATCCCTCTCAAAATTGTAGAAATTCTGTTGAAGCTTTTAAAATTCTCTCTAGAATTTTCAAAATCCATGGCCACATGTTTACAATTTCACGTCAAAAAATGGCTAAAATTCCAGTTGAAATTTTTTCAAAGTCCCTTAAAAATTTTCCAATTTTTGTCCCAATTCTTCCCATTCCCATTGAAACTTTTCAAATCCCTCTCAAAATTGTAGAAATTCTGTTGAAGCTTTTAAAATTCTCTCTAGAATTTTCAAAATCCATGGCCACATGTTTACAATTTCACGTCAAAAAATGGCTAAAATTCCAGCTGAAATTTTTTCAAAGTCCCTTCAAAATTTTCCAATTTTTGTCCCAATTCTTCCCATTCCCATTGAAACTTTTCAAATCCCTCTCAAAATTGTTGAAATTCTCTTGAAGCTTTTAAAATTCTCTCTAGAATTTTCAAAATCCATGGCCACATGTTTACAATTTCACGTCAAAAAATGGCTAAAATTCCAGCTGAAATTTTTTCAAAGTCCCTTAAAAATTTTCCAATTTTTGTCCCAATTCTTCCCATTCCCATTGAAACTTTTCAAATCCCTCTCAAAATTGTTGAAATTCTCTTGAAGCTTTTAAAATTCTCTCTAGAATTTTCAAAATCCATGGCCACATGTTTACAATTTCACATAAAAAAATGGCTAAAATTCCAGTTGAAATTTTTTCAAAGTCCCTTAAAAATTTTCCAATTTTTGTCCCAATTCTTCCCATTCCCATTGAAACTTTTCAAATCCCTCTCAAAATTGTAGAAATTCTGTTGAAGCTTTTAAAATTCTCTCTAGAATTTTCAAAATCCATGGGCACATGTTTACAATTTCACGTAAAAAAATGGCTAAAATTCCAGTTGAAATTTTTTCAAAGTCCCTTAAAAGTTTTCCAATTTTTGTCCCAATTCTTCCCATTCCCATTGAAACTTTTCAAATCCCTCTCAAAATTGTTGAAATTCTCTTGAAGCTTTTAAAATTCTCTCTAGAATTTTCAAAATCCATGGCCACATGTTTACAATTTCACGTCAAAAAATGGCTAAAATTCCAGCTGAAATTTTTTCAAAGTCCCTTAAAAATTTTCCAATTTTTGTCCCAATTCTTCCCATTCCCATTGAAACTTTTCAAATCCCTCTCAAAATTGTTGAAATTCTCTTGAAGCTTTTAAAATTCTCTCTAGAATTTTCAAAATCCACTTCAACATGTTTACAATTTCACGTCAAAAAATGGCTAAAATTCCAGTTGAAATTTTTTCAAAGTCCCTTAAAAATTTTCCAATTTTTGTCCCAATTCTTCCCATTCCCATTGAAACTTTTCAAATCCCTCTCAAAATTGTTGAAATTCTCCTGAAGCTTTTAAAATTCTCTCTAGAATTTTCAAAATCCATGTCCACATGTTTACAATTTCACGTAAATAAAATGGCTAAAATTCCAGTTGAAATTTTTTCAAAGTCCCTTAAAAATTTTCCAATTTTTGTCCCAATTCTTCCCATTCCCATTGAAACTTTTCAAATCCCTCTCAAAATTGTTGAAATTCTCTTGAAGCTTTTAAAATTCTCTCTAGAATTTTCAAAATCCATGGCCACATGTTTACAATTTCACGTCAAAAAATGGCTAAAATTCCAGTTGAAATTTTTTCAAAGTCCCTTAAAAATTTTCCAATTTTTGTCCCAATTCTTCCCATTCCCATTGAAACTTTTCAAATCCCTCTCAAAATTGTTGAAATTCTCTTGAAGCTTTTAAAATTCTCTCTAGAATTTTCAAAATCCATGGGCACATGTTTACAATTTCACGTAAAAAAATGGCTAAAATTCCAGTTGAAATTTTTTCAAAGTCCCTTAAAAGTTTTCCAATTTTTGTCCCAATTCTTCCCATTCCCATTGAAACTTTTCAAATCCCTCTCAAAACTGTTGAAATTCTCTTGAAGCTTTTAAAATTCTCTCTAGAATTTTCAAAATCCATGGCCACATGTTTACAATTTCACGTAAAAAAATTGCTAAAATTCCAGCTGAAATTTTTTCAAAGTCCCTTAAAAATTTTCCAATTTTTGTCCCAATTCTTCCCATTCCCATTGAAACTTTTCAAATCCCTCTCAAAATTGTTGAAATTCTGTTGAAGCTTTTAAAATTCTCTCTAGAATTTTCAAAATCCACTTCAACATGTTTACAATTTCACGTCAAAAAATGGCTAAAATTCCAGTTGAAATTTTTTCAAAGTCCCTTAAAAATTTTCCAATTTTTGTCCCAATTCTTCCCATTCCCATTGAAACTTTTCAAATCCCTCTCAAAATTGTAGAAATTCTCCTGAAGCTTTTAAAATTCTCTCTAGAATTTTCAAAATCCATGTCCACATGTTTACAATTTCACGTCAAAAAATGGCTAAAATTCCAGTTGAAATTTTTTCAAAGTCCCTTCAAAATTTTCCAATTTTTGTCCCAATTCTTCCCATTCCCATTGAAACTTTTCAAATCCCTCTCAAAATTGTAGAAATTCTCCTGAAGCTTTTAAAATTCTCTCTAGAATTTTCAAAATCCATGTCCACATGTTTACAATTTCACGTAAAAAAATGGCTAAAATTCCAGTTGAAATTTTTTCAAAGTCCCTTAAAAATTTTCCAATTTTTGTCCCAATTCTTCCCATTCCCATTGAAACTTTTCAAATCCCTCTCAAAATTGTTGAAATTCTGTTGAAGCTTTTAAAATTCTCTCTAGAATTTTCAAAATCCATGGGCACATGTTTACAATTTCACGTAAAAAAATGGCTAAAATTCCAGTTGAAATTTTTTCAAAGTCCCTTAAAAATTTTCCAATTTTTGTCCCAATTCTTCCCATTCCCATTGAAACTTTTCAAATCCCTCTCAAAACTGTTGAAATTCTCTTGAAGCTTTTAAAATTCTCTCTAGAATTTTCAAAATCCATGGCCACATGTTTACAATTTCACGTAAAAAAATTGCTAAAATTCCAGCTGAAATTTTTTCAAAGTCCCTTAAAAATTTTCCAATTTTTGTCCCAATTCTTCCCATTCCCATTGAAACTTTTCAAATCCCTCTCAAAATTGTTGAAATTCTGTTGAAGCTTTTAAAATTCTCTCTAGAATTTTCAAAATCCACTTCAACATGTTTACAATTTCACGTCAAAAAATGGCTAAAATTCCAGTTGAAATTTTTTCAAAGTCCCTTAAAAATTTTCCAATTTTTGTCCCAATTCTTCCCATTCCCATTGAAACTTTTCAAATCCCTCTCAAAATTGTAGAAATTCTCCTGAAGCTTTTAAAATTCTCTCTAGAATTTTCAAAATCCATGTCCACATGTTTACAATTTCACGTCAAAAAATGGCTAAAATTCCAGTTGAAATTTTTTCAAAGTCCCTTCAAAATTTTCCAATTTTTGTCCCAATTCTTCCCATTCCCATTGAAACTTTTCAAATCCCTCTCAAAATTGTAGAAATTCTCCTGAAGCTTTTAAAATTCTCTCTAGAATTTTCAAAATCCATGTCCACATGTTTACAATTTCACGTAAAAAAATGGCTAAAATTCCAGTTGAAATTTTTTCAAAGTCCCTTAAAAATTTTCCAATTTTTGTCCCAATTCTTCCCATTCCCATTGAAACTTTTCAAATCCCTCTCAAAATTGTTGAAATTCTGTTGAAGCTTTTAAAATTCTCTCTAGAATTTTCAAAATCCATGGCCACATGTTTACAATTTCACGTCAAAAAATGGCTAAAATTCCAGTTGAAATTTTTTCAAAGTCCCTTCAAAATTTTCCAATTTTTGTCCCAATTCTTCCCATTCCCATTGAAACTTTTCAAATCCCTCTCAAAATTGTTGAAATTCTGTTGAAGCTTTTAAAATTCTCTCTAGAATTTTCAAAATCCATGGCCACATGTTTACAATTTCACGTCAAAAAATGGCTAAAATTCCAGTTGAAATTTTTTCCAAGTCCCTTCAAAATTTTCCAATTTTTGTCCCAATTCTTCCCATTCCCATTGAAACTTTTCAAATCCCTCTCAAAATTGTTGAAATTCTGTTGAAGCTTTTAAAATTCTCTCTAGAATTTTCAAAATCCATGGCCACATGTTTACAATTTCACGTCAAAAAATGGCTAAAATTCCAGTTGAAATTTTTTCAAAGTCCCTTAAAAATTTTCCAATTTTTGTCCCAATTCTTCCCATTCCCATTGAAACTTTTCAAATCCCTCTCAAAATTGTTGAAATTCTGTTGAAGCTTTTAAAATTCTCTCTAGAATTTTCAAAATCCATGGCCACATGTTTACAATTTCACGTCAAAAAATGGCTAAAATTCCAGTTGAAATTTTTTCCAAGTCCCTTCAAAATTTTCCAATTTTTGTCCCAATTCTTCCCATTCCCATTGAAACTTTTCAAATCCCTCTCAAAATTGTTGAAATTCTGTTGAAGCTTTTAAAATTCTCTCTAGAATTTTCAAAATCCATGGCCACCTGTTTACAATTTCACGTCAAAAAATGGCTAAAATTCCAGTTGAAATTTTTTCAAAGTCCCTTAAAAATTTTCCAATTTTTGTCCCAATTCTTCCCATTCCCATTGAAACTTTTCAAATCCCTCTCAAAATTGTTGAAATTCTCTTGAAGCTTTTAAAATTCTCTCTAGAATTTTCAAAATCCATGTCCACATGTTTACAATTTCACGTCAAAAAATGGCTAAAATTCCAGCTGAAATTTTTTCAAAGTCCCTTAAAAATTTTCCAATTTTTGTCCCAATTCTTCCCATTCCCATTGAAACTTTTCAAATCCCTCTCAAAATTGTAGAAATTCTGTTGAAGCTTTTAAAATTCTCTCTAGAATTTTCAAAATCCATGGCCACATGTTTACAATTTCATGTCAAAAAATGGCTAAAATTCCAGTTGAAATTTTTTCAAAGTCCCTTAAAAATTTTCCAATTTTTGTCCCAATTCTTCCCATTCCCATTGAAACTTTTCAAATCCCTCTCAAAATTGTTGAAATTCTCTTGAAGCTTTTAAAATTCTCTCTAGAATTTTCAAAATCCATGGCCACATGTTTACAATTTCACGTCAAAAAATGGCTAAAATTCCAGTTGAAATTTTTTCAAAGTCCCTTAAAAATTTTCCAATTTTTGTCCCAATTTTTCCCATTCCCATTGAAACTTTTCAAATCCCTCTCAAAATTGTAGAAATTCTGTTGAAGCTTTTAAAATTCTCTCTAGAATTTTCAAAATCCATGGCCACATGTTTACAATTTCACGTCAAAAAATGGCTAAAATTCCAGTTGAAATTTTTTCAAAGTCCCTTAAAAATTTTCCAATTTTTGTCCCAATTCTTCCCATTCCCATTGAAACTTTTCAAATCCCTCTCAAAATTGTTGAAATTCTCTTGAAGCTTTTAAAATTCTCTCTAGAATTTTCAAAATCCATGGCCACATGTTTACAATTTCACGTCAAAAAATGGCTAAAATTCCAGTTGAAATTTTTTCAAAGTCCCTTAAAAATTTTCCAATTTTTGTCCCAATTCTTCCCATTCCCATTGAAACTTTTCAAATCCCTCTCAAAATTGTTGAAATTCTCTTGAAGCTTTTAAAATTCTCTCTAGAATTTTCAAAATCCATGGCCACATGTTTACAATTTCACGTCAAAAAATGGCTAAAATTCCAGTTGAAATTTTTTCAAAGTCCCTTCAAAATTTTCCAATTTTTGTCCCAATTCTTCCCATTCCCATTGAAACTTTTCAAATCCCTCTCAAAATTGTTGAAATTCTCTTGAAGCTTTTAAAATTCTCTCTAGAATTTTCAAAATCCATGGCCACATGTTTACAATTTCACGTCAAAAAATGGCTAAAATTCCAGTTGAAATTTTTTCAAAGTCCCTTAAAAATTTTCCAATTTTTGTCCCAATTCTTCCCATTCCCATTGAAACTTTTCAAAATCCTCTCAAAATTGTTGAAATTCTGTTGAAGCTTTTAAAATTCTCTCTAGAATTTTCAAAATCCATGGCCACATGTTTACAATTTCATGTCAAAAAATGGCTAAAATTCCAGCTGAAATTTTTTCAAAGTCCCTTAAAAAATTTCCAATTTTTGTCCCAATTCTTCCCATTCCCATTGAAACTTTTCAAATCCCTCTCAAAATTGTTGAAATTCTCTTGAAGCTTTTAAAATTCTCTCTAGAATTTTCAAAATCCATGGCCACATGTTTACAATTTCACGTCAAAAAATGGCTAAAATTCCAGTTGAAATTTTTTCAAAGTCCCTTAAAAATTTTCCAATTTTTGTCCCAATTCTTCCCATTCCCATTGAAACTTTTCAAATCCCTCTCAAAATTGTGGAAATTCTGTTGAAGCTTTTAAAATTCTCTCTAGAATTTTCAAAATCCATGTCCACATGTTTACAATTTCACGTAAAAAAATGGCTAAAATTCCAGTTGAAATTTTTCAAAGTCCCTTCAAAATTTTCCAATTTTTGTCCCAATTCTTCCCATTCCCATTGAAACTTTTCAAATCGCTCTCAAAATTGTAGAAATTCTCTTGAAGCTTTTAAAATTCTCTCTAGAATTTTCAAAATCCATGGGCACATGTTTACAATTTCACATAAAAAAATGGCTAAAATTCCAGTTGAAATTTTTTCAAAGTCCCTTAAAAATTTTCCAATTTTTGTCCCAATTCTTCCCATTCCCATTGAAACTTTTCAAATCCCTCTCAAAATTGTTGAAATTCTCTTGAAGCTTTTAAAATTCTCTCTAGAATTTTCAAAATCCATGGCCACATGTTTACAATTTCACGTCAAAAAATGGCTAAAATTCCAGTTGAAATTTTTTCAAAGTCCCTTAAAAGTTTTCCAATTTTTGTCCCAATTCTTCCCATTCCATTGAAACTTTTCAAATCCCTCTCAAAATTGTTGAAATTCTCTTGAAGCTTTTAAAATTCTCTCTAGAATTTTCAAAATCCATGGCCACATGTTTACAATTTCACGTAAAAAAATTGCTAAAATTCCAGCTGAAATTTTTTCAAAGTCCCTTAAAAATTTTCCAATTTTTGTCCCAATTCTTCCCATTCCCATTGAAACTTTTCAAATCCCTCTCAAAATTGTTGAAATTCTCTTGAAGCTTTTAAAATTCTCTCTAGAATTTTCAAAATCCACTTCAACATGTTTACAATTTCACGTCAAAAAATGGCTAAAATTCCAGTTGAAATTTTTTCAAAGTCCCTTAAAAATTTTCCAATTTTTGTCCCAATTCTTCCCATTCCCATTGAAACTTTTCAAATCCCTCTCAAAATTGTTGAAATTCTCTTGAAGCTTTTAAAATTCTCTCTAGAATTTTCAAAATCCATGTCCACATGTTTACAATTTCACGTCAAAAAATGGCTAAAATTCCAGTTGAAATTTTTTCAAAGTCCCTTCAAAATTTTCCAATTTTTGTCCCAATTCTTCCCATTCCCATTGAAACTTTTCAAATCCCTCTCAAAATTGTTGAAATTCTGTTGAAGCTTTTAAAATTCTCTCTAGAATTTTCAAAATCCATGGGCACATGTTTACAATTTCACGTCAAAAAATGGCTAAAATTCCAGTTGAAATTTTTTCAAAGTCCCTTAAAAATTTTCCAATTTTTGTCCCAATTCTTCCCATTCCCATTGAAACTTTTCAAATCCCTCTCAAAATTGTTGAAATTCTCTTGAAGCTTTTAAAATTCTCTCTAGAATTTTCAAAATCCATGGGCACATGTTTACAATTTCACGTAAAAAAATGGCTAAAATTCCAGTTGAAATTTTTTCAAAGTCCCTTAAAAGTTTTCCAATTTTTGTCCCAATTCTTCCCATTCCCATTGAAACTTTTCAAATCCCTCTCAAAATTGTTGAAATTCTCTTGAAGCTTTTAAAATTCTCTCTAGAATTTTCAAAATCCATGGCCACATGTTTACAATTTCACGTCAAAAAATGGCTAAAATTCCAGCTGAAATTTTTTCAAAGTCCCTTCAAAATTTTCCAATTTTTGTCCCAATTCTTCCCATTCCCATTGAAACTTTTCAAATCCCTCTCAAAATTGTTGAAATTCTGTTGAAGCTTTTAAAATTCTCTCTAGAATTTTCAAAATCCATGTCCACATGTTTACAATTTCACGTCAAAAAATGGCTAAAATTCCAGTTGAAATTTTTTCAAAGTCCCTTAAAAATTTTCCAATTTTTGTCCCAATTCTTCCCATTCCCATTGAAACTTTTCAAATCCCTCTCAAAATTGTAGAAATTCTGTTGAAGCTTTTAAAATTCTCTCTAGAATTTTCAAAATCCACTTCAACATGTTTACAATTTCACGTCAAAAAATGGCTAAAATTCCAGTTGAAATTTTTTCAAAGTCCCTTAAAAATTTTCCAATTTTTGTCCCAATTCTTCCCATTCCCATTGAAACTTTTCAAATCCCTCTCAAAATTGTTGAAATTCTCCTGAAGCTTTTAAAATTCTCTCTAGAATTTTCAAAATCCATGTCCACATGTTTACAATTTCACGTCAAAAAATGGCTAAAATTCCAGTTGACATTTTTTCAAAGTCCCTTTAAAATTTTCCAATTTTTGTCCCAATTCTTCCCATTCCCATTGAAACTTTTCAAATCCCTCTCAAAATTGTTGAAATTCTGTTGAAGCTTTTAAAATTCTCTCTAGAATTTTCAAAATCCATGGCCACATGTTTACAATTTCACGTCAAAAAATGGCTAAAATTCCAGTTGAAATTTTTTCAAAGTCCCTTCAAAATTTTCCAATTTTTGTCCCAATTCTTCCCATTCCCATTGAAACTTTTCAAATCCCTCTCAAAATTGTTGAAATTCTCTTGAAGCTTTTAAAATTCTCTCTAGAATTTTCAAAATCCATGGCCACATGTTTACAATTTCACGTCAAAAAATGGCTAAAATTCCAGTTGAAATTTTTTCAAAGTCCCTTCAAAATTTTCCAATTTTTGTCCCAATTCTTCCCATTCCCATTGAAACTTTTCAAATCCCTCTCAAAATTGTTGAAATTCTCTTGAAGCTTTTAAAATTCTCTCTAGAATTTTCAAAATCCATGGCCACATGTTTACAATTTCACGTCAAAAAATGGCTAAAATTCCAGTTGAAATTTTTTCAAAGTCCCTTAAAAGTTTTCCAATTTTTGTCCCAATTCTTCCCATTCCCATTGAAACTTTTCAAATCCCTCTCAAAATTGTTGAAATTCTCTTGAAGCTTTTAAAATTCTCTCTAGAATTTTCAAAATCCACTTCAACATGTTTACAATTTCACGTCAAAAAATGGCTAAAATTCCAGTTGAAATTTTTTCAAAGTCCCTTCAAAATTTTCCAATTTTTGTCCCAATTCTTCCCATTCCCATTGAAACTTTTCAAATCCCTCTCAAAATTGTTGAAATTCTCTTGAAGCTTTTAAAATTCTCTCTAGAATTTTCAAAATCCATGGCCACATGTTTACAATTTCACGTCAAAAAATGGCTAAAATTCCAGCTGAAATTTTTTCAAAGTCCATTAAAAAATTTCCAATTTTTGTCCCAATTCTTCCCATTCCCATTGAAACTTTTCAAATCCCTCTCAAAATTGTTGAAATTCTGTTGAAGCTTTTAAAATTCTCTCTAGAATTTTCAAAATCCATGGCCACATGTTTACAATTTCACGTCAAAAAATGGCTAAAATTCCAGTTGAAATTTTTTCAAAGTCCCTTAAAAATTTTCCAATTTTTGTCCCAATTCTTCCCATTCCCATTGAAACTTTTCAAATCCCTCTCAAAATTGTAGAAATTCTGTTGAAGCTTTTAAAATTCTCTCTAGAATTTTCAAAATCCATGGCCACATGTTTACAATTTCACGTCAAAAAATGGCTAAAATTCCAGCTGAAATTTTTTCAAAGTCCCTTCAAAATTTTCCAATTTTTGTCCCAATTCTTCCCATTC
>NW_028116544.1:0-16756 GCF_964273445.1 Streptopelia decaocto | reverse complement strand
TTGAGAGGGATTTGAAAAGTTTCAATGGGAATGGGAAGAATTGGGACAAAAATTGGAAAATTTTGAAGGGACTTTGAAAAAATTTCAACTGGAATTTTAGCATTTTTTTTTACGTGAAATTGTAAACATGTGGACATGGATTTTGAAAATTCTAGAGAGAATTTTAAAAGCTTCAACAGAATTTCTACAATTTTGAGAGGGATTTGAAAAGTTTCAATGGGAATGGGAAGAATTGGGACAAAAATTGGAAAATTTTTAAGGGACTTTGAAAAAATTTCAACTGGAATTTTAGCATTTTTTTTTACGTGAAATTGTAAACATGTGGACATGGATTTTGAAAATTCTAGAGAGAATTTTAAAAGCTTCAACAGAATTTCAACAATTTTGAGAGGGATTTGAAAATTTTCAATGGGAATGGGAAGAATTGGGACAAAAATTGGAAAATTTTAAAGGGACTTTGAAAAAATTTCAACTGGAATTTTAGCAATTTTTTGACGTGAAATGGTAAACATGTGGACATGGATTTTGAAAATTCTAGAGAGAATTTTAAAAGCTTCAACAGAATTTCAACAATTTTGAGAGGGATTTGAAAAGTTTCAATGGGAATGGGAAGAATTGGGACAAAAATTGGAAAATTTTTCAGGGACTTTGAAAAAATTTCAACTGGAATTTTAGCATTTTTTTGACGTGAAATTGTAAACATGTGGCCATGGATTTTGAAAATTCTAGAGAGAATTTTAAAAGCTTCAACAGAATTTCAACAATTTTGAGAGGGATTTGAAAAGTTTCAATGGGAATGGGAAGAATTGGGACAAAAATTGGAAAATTTTTAAGGGACTTTGAAAAAATTTCAACTGGAATTTTAGCCATTTTTTGACGTGAAATTGTAAACATGTGGACATGGATTTTGAAAATTCTAGAGAGAATTTTAAAAGCTTCAACAGAATTTCAACAATTTTGAGAGGGATTTGAAAAGTTTCAATGGGAATGGGAAGAATTGGGACAAAAATTGGAAAATTTTTAAGGGACTTTGAAAAAATTTCAGCTGGAATTTTAGCATTTTTTGACGTGAAATTGTAAACATGTGGACATGGATTTTGAAAATTCTAGAGAGAATTTTAAAAGCTTCAACAGAATTTCAACAATTTTGAGAGGGATTTGAAAAGTTTCAATGGGAATGGGAAGAATTGGGACAAAAATTGGAAAATTTTTAAGGGACTTTGAAAAAATTTCAACTGGAATTTTAGCAATTTTTTTACGTGAAATGGTAAACATGTGGACATGGATTTTGAAAATTCTAGAGAGAATTTTAAAAGCTTCAACAGAATTTCTACAATTTTGAGAGGGATTTGAAAAGTTTCAATGGGAATGGGAAGAATTGGGACAAAAATTGGAAAATTTTTAAGGGACTTTGAAAAAATTTCAACTGGAATTTTAGCCATTTTTTGACGTGAAATTGTAAACATGTGGACATGGATTTTGAAAATTCTAGAGAGAATTTTAAAAGCTTCAACAGAATTTCAACAATTTTGAGAGGGATTTGAAAAGTTTCAATGGGAATGGGAAGAATTGGGACAAAAATTGGAAAATTTTAAAGGGACTTTGAAAAAATTTCAACTGGTATTTTAGCCATTTTTTTACGTGAAATGGTAAACATGTGGACATGGATTTTGAAAATTCTAGAGAGAATTTTAAAAGCTTCAACAGAATTTCTACAATTTTGAGAGGGATTTGAAAAGTTTCAATGGGAATGGGAAGAATTGGGACAAAAATTGGAAAATTTTTAAGGGACTTTGAAAAAATTTCAACTGGAATTTTAGCATTTTTTTGACGTGAAATTGTAAACATGTGGCCATGGATTTTGAAAATTCTAGAGAGAATTTTAAAAGCTTCAACAGAATTTCAACAATTTTGAGAGGGATTTGAAAAGTTTCAATGGGAATGGGAAGAATTGGGACAAAAATTGGAAAATTTTTAAGGGACTTTGAAAAAATTTCAACTGGAATTTTAGCCATTTTTTGACGTGAACTTGTAAACATGTGGACATGGATTTTGAAAATTCTAGAGAGAATTTTAAAAGCTTCAACAGAATTTCAACAATTTTGAGAGGGATTTGAAAAGTTTCAATGGGAATGGGAAGAATTGGGACAAAAATTGGAAAATTTTTAAGGTACTTTGTAAAAATTTCAACTGGAATTTAGCATTTTTTTGACGTGAAATTGTAAACATGTGGACATGGATTTTGAAAATTCTAGAGAGAATTTTAAAAGCTTCAACAGAATTTCAACAATTTTGAGAGGGATTTGAAAAGTTTCAATGGGAATGGGAAGAATTGGGACAAAAATGGGAAAATTTTTAAGGGACTTTGAAAAAATTTCAACTGGAATTTTAGCCATTTTTTGACGTGAAATGGTAAACATGTGGACATGGATTTTGAAAATTCTAGAGAGAATTTTAAAAGCTTCAAGAGAATTTCAACAATTTTGAGAGGGATTTGAAAAGTTTCAATGGGAATGGGAAGAATTGGGACAAAAATTGGAAAATTTTTAAGGGACTTTGAAAAAATTTCAACTGGAATTTTAGCCATTTTTTGACGTGAAATTGTAAACATGTGGACATGGATTTTGAAAATTCTAGAGAGAATTTTAAAAGCTTCAACAGAATTTCAACAATTTTGAGAGGGATTTGAAAAGTTTCAATGGGAATGGGAAGAATTGGGACAAAAATTGGAAAATTTTTCAGGGACTTTGAAAAAATTTCAACTGGAATTTTAGCATTTTTTTGACGTGAAATTGTAAACATGTGGCCATGGATTTTGAAAATTCTAGAGAGAATTTTAAAAGCTTCAACAGAATTTCTACAATTTTGAGAGGGATTTGAAAAGTTTCAATGGGAATGGGAAGAATTGGGACAAAAATTGGAAAATTTTTAAGGGACTTTGAAAAAATTTCAACTGGAATTTTAGCCATTTTTTGACGTGAAATTGTAAACATGTGGACATGGATTTTGAAAATTCTAGAGAGAATTTTAAAAGCTTCAACAGAATTTCAACAATTTTGAGAGGGATTTGAAAAGTTTCAATGGGAATGGGAAGAATTGGGACAAAAATTGGAAAATTTTTAAGGGACTTTGAAAAAATTTCAGCTGGAATTTTAGCAATTTTTTTACGTGAAATGGTAAACATGTGGACATGGATTTTGAAAATTCTAGAGAGAATTTTAAAAGCTTCAACAGAATTTCTACAATTTTGAGAGGGATTTGAAAAGTTTCAATGGGAATGGGAAGAATTGGGACAAAAATTGGAAAATTTTTAAGGGACTTTGAAAAAATTTCAACTGGAATTTTAGCCATTTTTTGACGTGAAATTGTAAACATGTGGACATGGATTTTGAAAATTCTAGAGAGAATTTTAAAAGCTTCAACAGAATTTCAACAATTTTGAGAGGGATTTGAAAAGTTTCAATGGGAATGGGAAGAATTGGGACAAAAATTGGAAAATTTTTAAGGGACTTTGAAAAAATTTCAACTGGAATTTTAGCATTTTTTTGACGTGAAATGGTAAACATGTGGACATGGATTTTGAAAATTCTAGAGAGAATTTTAAAAGCTTCAACAGAATTTCAACAATTTTGAGAGGGATTTGAAAAGTTTCAATGGGAATGGGAAGAATTGGGACAAAAATTGGAAAATTTTTAAGGGACTTTGAAAAAATTTCAACTGGAATTTTAGCAATTTTTTTACGTGAAATGGTAAACATGTGGACATGGATTTTGAAAATTCTAGAGAGAATTTTAAAAGCTTCAACAGAATTTCCACAATTTTGAGAGGGATTTGAAAAGTTTCAATGGGAATGGGAAGAATTGGGACAAAAATTGGAAAATTTTTAAGGGACTTTGAAAAAATTTCAACTGGAATTTTAGCCATTTTTTGACGTGAAATTGTAAACATGTGGACATGGATTTTGAAAATTCTAGAGAGAATTTTAAAAGCTTTAACAGAATTTCTACAGTTTTGAGAGGGATTTGAAAAGTTTCAATGGGAATGGGAAGAATTGGGACAAAAATTGGAAAATTTTTAAGGGACTTTGAAAAAATTTCAACTGGAATTTTAGCAATTTTTTTTACGTGAAATGGTAAACATGTGGCCATGGATTTTGAAAATTCTAGAGAGAATTTTAAAAGCTTCAACAGAATTTCTACAATTTTGAGAGGGATTTGAAAAGTTTCAATGGGAATGGGAAGAATTGGGACAAAAATTGGAAAATTTTGAAGGGACTTTGAAAAAATTTCAACTGGAATTTTAGCATTTTTTTTTACGTGAAATTGTAAACATGTGGACATGGATTTTGAAAATTCTAGAGAGAATTTTAAAAGCTTCAACAGAATTTCTACAATTTTGAGAGGGATTTGAAAAGTTTCAATGGGAATGGGAAGAATTGGGACAAAAATTGGAAAATTTTTAAGGGACTTTGAAAAAATTTCAACTGGAATTTTAGCATTTTTTTTTACGTGAAATTGTAAACATGTGGACATGGATTTTGAAAATTCTAGAGAGAATTTTAAAAGCTTCAACAGAATTTCAACAATTTTGAGAGGGATTTGAAAATTTTCAATGGGAATGGGAAGAATTGGGACAAAAATTGGAAAATTTTAAAGGGACTTTGAAAAAATTTCAACTGGAATTTTAGCAATTTTTTGACGTGAAATGGTAAACATGTGGACATGGATTTTGAAAATTCTAGAGAGAATTTTAAAAGCTTCAACAGAATTTCAACAATTTTGAGAGGGATTTGAAAAGTTTCAATGGGAATGGGAAGAATTGGGACAAAAATTGGAAAATTTTTAAGGGACTTTGAAAAAATTTCAACTGGAATTTTAGCAATTTTTTGACGTGAAATTGTAAACATGTCGACATGGATTTTGAAAATTCTAGAGAGAATTTTAAAAGCTTCAACAGAATTTCAACAATTTTGAGAGGGATTTGAAAAGTTTCAATGGGAATGGGAAGAATTGGGACAAAAATTGGAAAATTTTTAAGGGACTTTGAAAAAATTTCAACTGGAATTTTAGCATTTTTTGACGTGAAATTGTAAACATGTGGACATGGATTTTGAAAATTCTAGAGAGAATTTTAAAAGCTTCAACAGAATTTCAACAATTTTGAGAGGGATTTGAAAAGTTTCAATGGGAATGGGAAGAATTGGGACAAAAATTGGAAAATTTTTAAGGGACTTTGAAAAAATTTCAACTGGAATTTTAGCAATTTTTTTTACGTGAAATTGTAAACATGTGGACATGGATTTTGAAAATTCTAGAGAGAATTTTAAAAGCTTCAACAGAATTTCTACAATTTTGAGAGGGATTTGAAAAGTTTCAATGGGAATGGGAAGAATTGGGACAAAAATTGGAAAATTTTTAAGGGACTTTGAAAAAATTTCAACTGGAATTTTAGCATTTTTTTGACGTGAAATTGTAAACATGTGGCCATGGATTTTGAAAATTCTAGAGAGAATTTTAAAAGCTTCAACAGAATTTCTACAATTTTGAGAGGGATTTGAAAAGTTTCAATGGGAATGGGAAGAATTGGGACAAAAATTGGAAAATTTTTAAGGGACTTTGAAAAAATTTCAACTGGAATTTTAGCATTTTTTTTACGTGAAATTGTAAACATGTGGCCATGGATTTTGAAAATTCTAGAGAGAATTTTAAAAGCTTCAACAGAATTTCAACAATTTTGAGAGGGATTTGAAAATTTTCAATGGGAATGGGAAGAATTGGGACAAAAATTGGAAAATTTTAAAGGGACTTTGAAAAAATTTCAACTGGAATTTTAGCAATTTTTTGACGTGAAATGGTAAACATGTGGACATGGATTTTGAAAATTCTAGAGAGAATTTTAAAAGCTTCAACAGAATTTCAACAATTTTGAGAGGGATTTGAAAAGTTTCAATGGGAATGGGAAGAATTGGGACAAAAATTGGAAAATTTTGAAGGGACTTTGAAAAAATTTCAACTGGAATTTTAGCATTTTTTTTTACGTGAAATTGTAAACATGTGGACATGGATTTTGAAAATTCTAGAGAGAATTTTAAAAGCTTCAACAGAATTTCTACAATTTTGAGAGGGATTTGAAAAGTTTCAATGGGAATGGGAAGAATTGGGACAAAAATTGGAAAATTTTTAAGGGACTTTGAAAAAATTTCAACTGGAATTTTAGCATTTTTTTTTACGTGAAATTGTAAACATGTGGACATGGATTTTGAAAATTCTAGAGAGAATTTTAAAAGCTTCAACAGAATTTCAACAATTTTGAGAGGGATTTGAAAATTTTCAATGGGAATGGGAAGAATTGGGACAAAAATTGGAAAATTTTAAAGGGACTTTGAAAAAATTTCAACTGGAATTTTAGCAATTTTTTGACGTGAAATGGTAAACATGTGGACATGGATTTTGAAAATTCTAGAGAGAATTTTAAAAGCTTCAACAGAATTTCAACAATTTTGAGAGGGATTTGAAAAGTTTCAATGGGAATGGGAAGAATTGGGACAAAAATTGGAAAATTTTTCAGGGACTTTGAAAAAATTTCAACTGGAATTTTAGCATTTTTTTGACGTGAAATTGTAAACATGTGGCCATGGATTTTGAAAATTCTAGAGAGAATTTTAAAAGCTTCAACAGAATTTCAACAATTTTGAGAGGGATTTGAAAAGTTTCAATGGGAATGGGAAGAATTGGGACAAAAATTGGAAAATTTTTAAGGGACTTTGAAAAAATTTCAACTGGAATTTTAGCCATTTTTTGACGTGAAATTGTAAACATGTGGACATGGATTTTGAAAATTCTAGAGAGAATTTTAAAAGCTTCAACAGAATTTCAACAATTTTGAGAGGGATTTGAAAAGTTTCAATGGGAATGGGAAGAATTGGGACAAAAATTGGAAAATTTTTAAGGGACTTTGAAAAAATTTCAGCTGGAATTTTAGCATTTTTTGACGTGAAATTGTAAACATGTGGACATGGATTTTGAAAATTCTAGAGAGAATTTTAAAAGCTTCAACAGAATTTCAACAATTTTGAGAGGGATTTGAAAAGTTTCAATGGGAATGGGAAGAATTGGGACAAAAATTGGAAAATTTTTAAGGGACTTTGAAAAAATTTCAACTGGAATTTTAGCAATTTTTTTACGTGAAATGGTAAACATGTGGACATGGATTTTGAAAATTCTAGAGAGAATTTTAAAAGCTTCAACAGAATTTCTACAATTTTGAGAGGGATTTGAAAAGTTTCAATGGGAATGGGAAGAATTGGGACAAAAATTGGAAAATTTTTAAGGGACTTTGAAAAAATTTCAACTGGAATTTTAGCCATTTTTTGACGTGAAATTGTAAACATGTGGACATGGATTTTGAAAATTCTAGAGAGAATTTTAAAAGCTTCAACAGAATTTCAACAATTTTGAGAGGGATTTGAAAAGTTTCAATGGGAATGGGAAGAATTGGGACAAAAATCGGAAAATTTTTAAGGGACTTTGAAAAAATTTCAACTGGAATTTTAGCCATTTTTTGACGTGAAATTGTAAACATGTGGACATGGATTTTGAAAATTCTAGAGAGAATTTTAAAAGCTTTAACAGAATTTCTACAGTTTTGAGAGGGATTTGAAAAGTTTCAATGGGAATGGGAAGAATTGGGACAAAAATTGGAAAATTTTTAAGGGACTTTGAAAAAATTTCAACTGGAATTTTAGCAATTTTTTTTACGTGAAATGGTAAACATGTGGCCATGGATTTTGAAAATTCTAGAGAGAATTTTAAAAGCTTCAACAGAATTTCTACAATTTTGAGAGGGATTTGAAAAGTTTCAATGGGAATGGGAAGAATTGGGACAAAAATTGGAAAATTTTGAAGGGACTTTGAAAAAATTTCAACTGGAATTTTAGCATTTTTTTTTACGTGAAATTGTAAACATGTGGACATGGATTTTGAAAATTCTAGAGAGAATTTTAAAAGCTTCAACAGAATTTCTACAATTTTGAGAGGGATTTGAAAAGTTTCAATGGGAATGGGAAGAATTGGGACAAATATTGGAAAATTTTTAAGGGACTTTGAAAAAATTTCAACTGGAATTTTAGCATTTTTTTTTACGTGAAATTGTAAACATGTGGACATGGATTTTGAAAATTCTAGAGAGAATTTTAAAAGCTTCAACAGAATTTCAACAATTTTGAGAGGGATTTGAAAATTTTCAATGGGAATGGGAAGAATTGGGACAAAAATTGGAAAATTTTAAAGGGACTTTGAAAAAATTTCAACTGGAATTTTAGCAATTTTTTGACGTGAAATGGTAAACATGTGGACATGGATTTTGAAAATTCTAGAGAGAATTTTAAAAGCTTCAACAGAATTTCAACAATTTTGAGAGGGATTTGAAAAGTTTCAATGGGAATGGGAAGAATTGGGACAAAAATTGGAAAATTTTTAAGGGACTTTGAAAAAATTTCAACTGGAATTTTAGCAATTTTTTGACGTGAAATTGTAAACATGTCGACATGGATTTTGAAAATTCTAGAGAGAATTTTAAAAGCTTCAACAGAATTTCAACAATTTTGAGAGGGATTTGAAAAGTTTCAATGGGAATGGGAAGAATTGGGACAAAAATTGGAAAATTTTTAAGGGACTTTGAAAAAATTTCAACTGGAATTTTAGCATTTTTTGACGTGAAATTGTAAACATGTGGACATGGATTTTGAAAATTCTAGAGAGAATTTTAAAAGCTTCAACAGAATTTCAACAATTTTGAGAGGGATTTGAAAAGTTTCAATGGGAATGGGAAGAATTGGGACAAAAATTGGAAAATTTTTAAGGGACTTTGAAAAAATTTCAACTGGAATTTTAGCAATTTTTTTTACGTGAAATTGTAAACATGTGGACATGGATTTTGAAAATTCTAGAGAGAATTTTAAAAGCTTCAACAGAATTTCTACAATTTTGAGAGGGATTTGAAAAGTTTCAATGGGAATGGGAAGAATTGGGACAAAAATTGGAAAATTTTTAAGGGACTTTGAAAAAATTTCAACTGGAATTTTAGCATTTTTTTGACGTGAAATTGTAAACATGTGGCCATGGATTTTGAAAATTCTAGAGAGAATTTTAAAAGCTTCAACAGAATTTCTACAATTTTGAGAGGGATTTGAAAAGTTTCAATGGGAATGGGAAGAATTGGGACAAAAATTGGAAAATTTTTAAGGGACTTTGAAAAAATTTCAACTGGAATTTTAGCATTTTTTTTACGTGAAATTGTAAACATGTGGCCATGGATTTTGAAAATTCTAGAGAGAATTTTAAAAGCTTCAACAGAATTTCAACAATTTTGAGAGGGATTTGAAAATTTTCAATGGGAATGGGAAGAATTGGGACAAAAATTGGAAAATTTTAAAGGGACTTTGAAAAAATTTCAACTGGAATTTTAGCAATTTTTTGACGTGAAATGGTAAACATGTGGACATGGATTTTGAAAATTCTAGAGAGAATTTTAAAAGCTTCAACAGAATTTCAACAATTTTGAGAGGGATTTGAAAAGTTTCAATGGGAATGGGAAGAATTGGGACAAAAATTGGAAAATTTTGAAGGGACTTTGAAAAAATTTCAACTGGAATTTTAGCATTTTTTTTTACGTGAAATTGTAAACATGTGGACATGGATTTTGAAAATTCTAGAGAGAATTTTAAAAGCTTCAACAGAATTTCTACAATTTTGAGAGGGATTTGAAAAGTTTCAATGGGAATGGGAAGAATTGGGACAAAAATTGGAAAATTTTTAAGGGACTTTGAAAAAATTTCAACTGGAATTTTAGCATTTTTTTTGACGTGAAATTGTAAACATGTGGACATGGATTTTGAAAATTCTAGAGAGAATTTTAAAAGCTTCAACAGAATTTCAACAATTTTGAGAGGGATTTGAAAATTTTCAATGGGAATGGGAAGAATTGGGACAAAAATTGGAAAATTTTTAAGGGACTTTGAAAAAATTTCAACTGGAATTTTAGCAATTTTTTGACGTGAAATGGTAAACATGTGGACATGGATTTTGAAAATTCTAGAGAGAATTTTAAAAGCTTCAACAGAATTTCAACAATTTTGAGAGGGATTTGAAAAGTTTCAATGGGAATGGGAAGAATTGGGACAAAAATTGGAAAATTTTTAAGGGACTTTGAAAAAATTTCAACTGGAATTTTAGCAATTTTTTGACGTGAAATTGTAAACATGTGGACATGGATTTTGAAAATTCTAGAGAGAATTTTAAAAGCTTCAACAGAATTTCAACAATTTTGAGAGGGATTTGAAAAGTTTCAATGGGAATGGGAAGAATTGGGACAAAAATTGGAAAATTTTTAAGGGACTTTGAAAAAATTTCAACTGGAATTTTAGCAATTTTTTGACGTGAAATTGTAAACATGTGGACATGGATTTTGAAAATTCTAGAGAGAATTTTAAAAGCTTCAACAGAATTTCAACAATTTTGAGAGGGATTTGAAAAGTTTCAATGGGAATGGGAAGAATTGGGACAAAAATTGGAAAATTTTTAAGGGACTTTGAAAAAATTTCAACTGGAATTTTAGCAATTTTTTTTACGTGAAATTGTAAACATGTGGACATGGATTTTGAAAATTCTAGAGAGAATTTTAAAAGCTTCAACAGAATTTCTACAATTTTGAGAGGGATTTGAAAAGTTTCAATGGGAATGGGAAGAATTGGGACAAAAATTGGAAAATTTTTAAGGGACTTTGAAAAAATTTCAACTGGAATTTTAGCATTTTTTTGACGTGAAATTGTAAACATGTGGCCATGGATTTTGAAAATTCTAGAGAGAATTTTAAAAGCTTCAACAGAATTTCTACAATTTTGAGAGGGATTTGAAAAGTTTCAATGGGAATGGGAAGAATTGGGACAAAAATTGGAAAATTTTTAAGGGACTTTGAAAAAATTTCAACTGGAATTTTAGCATTTTTTTTACGTGAAATTGTAAACATGTGGCCATGGATTTTGAAAATTCTAGAGAGAATTTTAAAAGCTTCAACAGAATTTCAACAATTTTGAGAGGGATTTGAAAATTTTCAATGGGAATGGGAAGAATTGGGACAAAAATTGGAAAATTTTAAAGGGACTTTGAAAAAATTTCAACTGGAATTTTAGCAATTTTTTGACGTGAAATGGTAAACATGTGGACATGGATTTTGAAAATTCTAGAGAGAATTTTAAAAGCTTCAACAGAATTTCAACAATTTTGAGAGGGATTTGAAAAGTTTCAATGGGAATGGGAAGAATTGGGACAAAAATTGGAAAATTTTTAAGGGACTTTGAAAAAATTTCAACTGGAATTTTAGCCATTTTTTGACGTGAAATTGTAAACATGTGGACATGGATTTTGAAAATTCTAGAGAGAATTTTAAAAGCTTCCACAGAATTTCAACAATTTTGAGAGGGATTTGAAAAGTTTCAATGGGAATGGGAAGAATTGGGACAAAAATTGGTAATTTTTAAGGGACTTTGAAAAAATTTCAACTGGAATTTTAGCCATTTTTTGACGTGAAATTGTAAACATGTGGACATGGATTTTGAAAATTCTAGAGAGAATTTTAAAAGCTTCAAGAGAATTTCAACAATTTTGAGAGGGATTTGAAAAGTTTCAATGGGAATGGGAAGAATTGGGACAAAAATTGGAAAATTTTTAAGGGACTTTGAAAAAATTTCAACTGGAATTTTAGCCATTTTTTGACGTGAAATTGTAAACATGTGGACATGGATTTTGAAAATTCTAGAGAGAATTTTAAAAGCTTCAACAGAATTTCAACAATTTTGAGAGGGATTTGAAAAGTTTCAATGGGAATGGGAAGAATTGGGACAAAAATTGGAAAATTTTTAAGGGACTTTGAAAAAATTTCAACTGGAATTTTAGCCATTTTTTGACGTGAAATTGTAAACATGTGGACATGGATTTTGAAAATTCTAGAGAGAATTTTAAAAGCTTCAACAGAATTTCAACAATTTTGAGAGGGATTTGAAAAGTTTCAATGGGAATGGGAAGAATTGGGACAAAAATTGGAAAATTTTTAAGGGACTTTGAAAAAATTTCAACTGGAATTTTACCATTTTTTTGACGTGAAATTGTAAACATGTGGCCATGGATTTTGAAAATTCTAGAGAGAATTTTAAAAGCTTCAACAGAATTTCAACAATTTTGAGAGGGATTTGAAAAGTTTCAATGGGAATGGGAAGAATTGGGACAAAAATTGGAAAATTTTTAAGGGACTTTGAAAAAATTTCAACTGGAATTTTAGCATTTTTTTTACGTGAAATTGTAAACATGTGGCCATGGATTTTGAAAATTCTAGAGAGAATTTTAAAAGCTTCAACAGAATTTCAACAATTTTGAGAGGGATTTGAAAATTTTCAATGGGAATGGGAAGAATTGGGACAAAAATTGGAAAATTTTAAAGGGACTTTGAAAAAATTTCAACTGGAATTTTAGCAATTTTTTGACGTGAAATGGTAAACATGTGGACATGGATTTTGAAAATTCTAGAGAGAATTTTAAAAGCTTCAACAGAATTTCAACAATTTTGAGAGGGATTTGAAAAGTTTCAATGGGAATGGGAAGAATTGGGACAAAAATTGGAAAATTTTTAAGGGACTTTGAAAAAATTTCAACTGGAATTTTAGCCATTTTTTGACGTGAAATGGTAAACATGTGGACATGGATTTTGAAAATTCTAGAGAGAATTTTAAAAGCTTCAACAGAATTTCTACAATTTTGAGAGGGATTTGAAAAGTTTCAATGGGAATGGGAAGAATTGGGACAAAAATTGGAAAATTTTTAAGGGACTTTGAAAAAATTTCAACTGGAATTTTAGCCATTTTTTGACGTGAAATTGTAAACATGTGGCCATGGATTTTGAAAATTCTAGAGAGAATTTTAAAAGCTTCAACAGAATTTCAACAATTTTGAGAGGGATTTGAAAAGTTTCAATGGGAATGGGAAGAATTGGGACAAAAATTGGAAAATTTTTAAGGGACTTTGAAAAAATTTCAACTGGAATTTTAGCCATTTTTTGACGTGAAATTGTAAACATGTGGACATGGATTTTGAAAATTCTAGAGAGAATTTTAAAAGCTTCAACAGAATTTCAACAATTTTGAGAGGGATTTGAAAAGTTTCAATGGGAATGGGAAGAATTGGGACAAAAATTGGAAAATTTTTAAGGGACTTTGAAAAAATTTCAACTGGAATTTTAGCCATTTTTTGACGTGAAATTGTAAACATGTGGACATGGATTTTGAAAATTCTAGAGAGAATTTTAAAAGCTTCAAGAGAATTTCAACAATTTTGAGAGGGATTTGAAAAGTTTCAATGGGAATGGGAAGAATTGGGACAAAAATGGGAAAATTTTTAAGGGACTTTGAAAAAATTTCAACTGGAATTTTAGCCATTTTTTGACGTGAAATTGTAAACATGTGGACATGGATTTTGAAAATTCTAGAGAGAATTTTAAAAGCTTCAACAGAATTTCAACAATTTTGAGAGGGATTTGAAAAGTTTCAATGGGAATGGGAAGAATTGGGACAAAAATTGGAAAATTTTTAAGGGACTTTGAAAAAATTTCAACTGGAATTTTAGCCATTTTTTGACGTGAAATTGTAAACATGTGGACATGGATTTTGAAAATTCTAGAGAGAATTTTAAAAGCTTCCACAGAATTTCAACAATTTTGAGAGGGATTTGAAAAGTTTCAATGGGAATGGGAAGAATTGGGACAAAAATTGGAAAATTTTTAAGGGACTTTGAAAAAATTTCAACTGGAATTTTAGCAATTTTTTTACGTGAAATGGTAAACATGTGGACATGGATTTTGAAAATTCTAGAGAGAATTTTAAAAGCTTCAACAGAATTTCAACAATTTTGAGAGGGATTTGAAAAGTTTCAATGGGAATGGGAAGAATTGGGACAAAAATTGGAAAATTTTTAAGGGACTTTGAAAAAATTTCAACTGGAATTTTAGCATTTTTTTGACGTGAAATTGTAAACATGTGGCCATGGATTTTGAAAATTCTAGAGAGAATTTTAAAAGCTTCAACAGAATTTCAACAATTTTGAGAGGGATTTGAAAATTTTCAATGGGAATGGGAAGAATTGGGACAAAAATTGGAAAATTTTAAAGGGACTTTGAAAAAATTTCAACTGGAATTTTAGCAATTTTTTGACGTGAAATGGTAAACATGTGGACATGGATTTTGAAAATTCTAGAGAGAATTTTAAAAGCTTCAACAGAATTTCAACAATTTTGAGAGGGATTTGAAAAGTTTCAATGGGAATGGGAAGAATTGGGACAAAAATTGGAAAATTTTTAAGGGACTTTGAAAAAATTTCAACTGGAATTTTAGCCATTTTTTGACGTGAAATGGTAAACATGTGGACATGGATTTTGAAAATTCTAGAGAGAATTTTAAAAGCTTCAACAGAATTTCTACAATTTTGAGAGGGATTTGAAAAGTTTCAATGGGAATGGGAAGAATTGGGACAAAAATTGGAAAATTTTTAAGGGACTTTGAAAAAATTTCAACTGGAATTTTAGCCATTTTTTGACGTGAAATTGTAAACATGTGGACATGGATTTTGAAAATTCTAGAGAGAATTTTAAAAGCTTCAACAGAATTTCAACAATTTTGAGAGGGATTTGAAAAGTTTCAATGGGAATGGGAAGAATTGGGACAAAAATTGGAAAATTTTTAAGGGACTTTGAAAAAATTTCAACTGGAATTTTAGCCATTTTTTGACGTGAAATTGTAAACATGTGGACATGGATTTTGAAAATTCTAGAGAGAATTTTAAAAGCTTCAACAGAATTTCAACAATTTTGAGAGGGATTTGAAAAGTTTCAATGGGAATGGGAAGAATTGGGACAAAAATTGGAAAATTTTTAAGGGACTTTGAAAAAATTTCAACTGGAATTTTAGCCATTTTTTGACGTGAAATTGTAAACATGTGGACATGGATTTTGAAAATTCTAGAGAGAATTTTAAAAGCTTCAACAGAATTTCAACAATTTTGAGAGGGATTTGAAAAGTTTCAATGGGAATGGGAAGAATTGGGACAAAAATTGGAAAATTTTTAAGGGACTTTGAAAAAATTTCAACTGGAATTTTAGCCATTTTTTGACGTGAAATTGTAAACATGTGGACATGGATTTTGAAAATTCTAGAGAGAATTTTAAAAGCTTCAACAGAATTTCAACAATTTTGAGAGGGATTTGAAAAGTTTCAATGGGAATGGGAAGAATTGGGACAAAAATTGGAAAATTTTTAAGGGACTTTGAAAAAATTTCAACTGGAATTTTAGCCATTTTTTGACGTGAAATTGTAAACATGTGGACATGGATTTTGAAAATTCTAGAGAGAATTTTAAAAGCTTCAACAGAATTTCAACAATTTTGAGAGGGATTTGAAAAGTTTCAATGGGAATGGGAAGAATTGGGACAAAAATTGGAAAATTTTTAAGGGACTTTGAAAAAATTTCAACTGGAATTTTAGCAATTTTTTTACGTGAAATTGTAAACATGTGGACATGGATTTTGAAAATTCTAGAGAGAATTTTAAAAGCTTCAACAGAATTTCAACAATTTTGAGAGGGATTTGAAAAGTTTCAATGGGAATGGGAAGAATTGGACAAAAATTGGAAAATTTTTAAGGGACTTTGAAAAAATTTCAACTGGAATTTTAGCCATTTTTTGACGTGAAATTGTAAACATGTGGACATGGATTTTGAAAATTCTAGAGAGAATTTTAAAAGCTTCAACAGAATTTCAACAATTTTGAGAGGGATTTGAAAAGTTTCAATGGGAATGGGAAGAATTGGGACAAAAATTGGAAAATTTTTAAGGGACTTTGAAAAAATTTCAACTGGAATTTTAGCATTTTTTTGACGTGAAATGGTAAACATGTGGACATGGATTTTGAAAATTCTAGAGAGAATTTTAAAAGCTTCAACAGAATTTCAACAATTTTGAGAGGGATTTGAAAAGTTTCAATGGGAATGGGAAGAATTGGGACAAAAATTGGAAGATTTTTAAGGGACTTTGAAAAAATTTCAACTGGAATTTTAGCCATTTTTTGACGTGAAATTGTAAACATGTGGACATGGATTTTGAAAATTCTAGAGAGAATTTTAAAAGCTTCAACAGAATTTCAACAATTTTGAGAGGGATTTGAAAAGTTTCAATGGGAATGGGAAGAATTGGGACAAAAATTGGAAAATTTTTAAGGGACTTTGAAAAAATTTCAACTGGAATTTTAGCCATTTTTTGACGTGAAATTGTAAACATGTGGACATGGATTTTGAAAATTCTAGAGAGAATTTTAAAAGCTTCAACAGAATTTCAACAATTTTGAGAGGGATTTGAAAAGTTTCAATGGGAATGGGAAGAATTGGGACAAAAATTGGAAAATTTTTAAGGGACTTTGAAAAAATTTCAACTGGAATTTTAGCAATTTTTTTACGTGAAATGGTAAACATGTGGACATGGATTTTGAAAATTCTAGAGAGAATTTTAAAAGCTTCCACAGAATTTCAACAAATTTTGAGAGGGATTTGAAAAGTTTCAATGGGAATGGGAAGAATTGGGACAAAAATTGGAAAATTTTTAAGGACTTTGAAAAAATTTCAACTGGAATTTTAGCAATTTTTTTACGTGAAATGGTAAACATGTG